>NW_022196904.1:52057143-52131609 GCF_008632895.1 Mastomys coucha | reverse complement strand
TATATATATATATATATATATATATGTCTCAAAAAAGGCCAGCAGATATTTCTAGTTTATTTTCCTGAAGAAAATTTTGATTAAGCATAGCAAATCTTATAAAGAAAAAAGAAAACATTATGGTCCAAAGAATAAAAAAGCAACAAGAAGAAGAATGGACCTAAATCCTCTATTCAAGGAGGAAAACATATTAAAGGAGTGGTGACTTTGGAGTAATATTGAATCAAGTTAAGCTTACTGTTTATGCATTTCCTGTTGAACAAGGGATACTTATATCTTGGCATGTTTATTACCTGATTATTATTATCATTTGGGTTTTTAATCTAGAATGAACTACAGTCAAAGAAATCAAGCACATTAGTGATTCAGATATTCAGGCTACAAGATAGAGGCTTTTGATCTAGATCTTGAGTAAGAATGGTCATGAACAGCTTGGGTCCTAGCACAGAGGTACATACATTTAATCTCTAGAGACAAAGGCAAGAGCTCTGAGTTCAAGGCCAGCCTAGGACAGAACAATTTCTAGGTGATTAAAAGCTTAAGTCTAGGCATAGTGGTATATGGCTTTGATCTGTATATTTAGGAAACAGAGTCATGCATATCTCTGAGTTCAAGGTCAATCTACAAAGCAAGTTCCAGGACAAGAAGGTGGAAAACAGAAAGTTGGTGATAATGTAATATAACAATTGAGCCATGTGGCCTGGCTTTAGTGTCAAAAATAGAAGGGTCTACTGGGTCAATTGATGCTGATTTGCTGTACCTATGTAACTAGTGTTTATTAAGAAGACCAGCATCATTCAGGCAAAGTATTTTTGGAAGTTTTTTTTCACAATGCAATAAAGCTGGGCTCCATAGATAGCCGAGGTTGTATATCACATGCAGCAGGATTTAGTAATATGTAAGAATCCCTGCCCCACCCCACCCATGGTACAAGTTTCAAAGCTATAAAAGGGCCATGGAGAACAGATGAGGCTTGGCATATGAGAGGACAGGGACAGTCCAGTTGCACTTGATAGCCCAGTACTGAAGTGGTCACATAAAGAAGGTGAGGCTAGGGACCATAAAGAGAGTCTATGAGAGGTTATTACTAAAGTTGAGTTGAAGCAGAAGACCTTAATGTATGGAAGATACCAGTACCATGGGATAACCACCAAGAACAGCAGAAGCAATCACGTGGAGTCAGTAGACCCTCGAGTGATATAGGGGGCAAGAGCTGGAGAAAAGACCCAAGCCATTTTGGGCAAGCTCAGAAGATTGTACGGATCCCAGACACTGGAACAAGTAGCTATAATTTTGAAGATGTCTGGGATACCCAAAGATATTAGGGATACCAGAGCTGTGATATACCTGCTGAAGAAAGCAGCCAAAAGGAAAGAAGTTTATTGCAGTTAACAAAGATGAAAGGAATTGGAAATCTGTAGAGTGCTTTGACACGAGGCGTGGAGATACAGATTTTGAAGTTGGCCCAGCTTGATTTTGGTTTTGTTTAGCCCAGTATTTCCTCACTATGATGTTTAGAATAGTAATGTATATTTTGTGATATTTCAAGTATATATTCTACCTTTTTTGATTCTGATTTTAAGGGAATTACAGCTAAGTGACATAATGAATCTCAGAAATGTATTTTGCATAATGCTATATTTAGGTATAGCCCTATAGACTCATGTGTTTGAATAAGCTTATGGTAGCCAGGTAGTAGAATGTGGTTGTTTGAATAGGCTTGGTCCAAGAAGTGGCACTATTAGGAGGTGTGGCCTTGTTGGAGTAGGTGTGCCATTGTGGATGTGAGCTTAAGATCCTCATCCTAGTGACTGGAAGCCAGTATACTGCAGGCAACCTTCAGATGAAGGTGTAGAACTCTCAGCTCCTCCTGCATCATGCCTGCATGATGCTGCCTTGTTTCCGCCTAAATGACAATGAACTGAAACTCTGAATCTCTAATCTAGCCCCAATTAAATGTTGTCCTTATTTTCTCATCCCATCCATTTGCCTACAAATTTCATGACTTCATTGTTTTTAATAGCTGAGTAGTAGTACTCTATTGTGTAAATTCACCACATTTCCTGTATCCATTCTTCTGTTGAGGGACATCTGGGTTCTATTCAGCTTCTGCCTATTATAAATAAGGCTACTATGAACATAGTAGAACATATGTCCTTATTACATGTTGGAGCATCTTCTGAGTATATGCCCAGGAGTGGTATAGCTGGGTCCTCTGGTAGTACTATGTCCAATTTCCAGAGGAACTGCCAAAGTGATTTCCAGAGTGGTTGTATAAGCTTGCAATCCCTCCAGAAATAGAGGAGTATTCCTCTTTCTCCAAAAGTTTTAAAGAATCTACTGTCACCTGAGTTTTTTTATCTTAGCCATTCTGACTGCTTTGAGGTGAAATCTCAGGGTTGTTTTGATTTGTATATCCCTGGTGACTAAGAATGTTGAACATTTCTTGTGGTGCTTCTTAGTCATTTGGTATTTCTCAGTTGAGAATTCTTTGTTTTAGCTCTCTACTCCATTTTTTGACATATACACATATGAGTGTTTTCTTAATATATATGTATAGATATGTGTATGTGTGTGGGTTAAGAGAGATTTGCATATCACTAGTAAGAAGGACACGTTGGATACTAACTTGGGTCTCTTACCCTGCTGTCTTTTCTATGTGGGCACTGACATAGTAAATAAGCTAGGTGGAAAGTTTTTTTTACAAGCTGGGCATAGCTGAAATCTCTAAGATGTTAGATATGTATGGCTTCCAGAACATTGTGTATTTAAAATGTCATTTGCATTAATCTCAAGAAAATACTTAATTTTATCACCCACAGCTGACAGGAAGTGTTGGCATTTCTGAAAAGTCTCACATTTTGTGTTCATTACATTCCCTTTCTGGTGCCCAGATGAACAAGCTGAAGTTCTTTTATGGAGACAGGTACTACTCCTTAGAACTCCACACATTTACTTGGCAGTGAGACATGGCAATAATGTAACCCCAGTGGAGCAGGAATGTCTCTAGTGTTAATCACTGAATGACATTCACTCAGTCATTTTCTGTGTGGTATATGGTGACAGTTCTTATAAATATGTTTGTGTATATATATGTATATATATATATATATATATATATAAATATATATGATAATATATATAAATATATATATATAAATATATATAAATATATATATATATACATAAATATATATGTTTCTGGATAACCTAACAACCCTTTGGTAGACTGTGGTATAACATGGAAATTGTGTCAGAATTGGATAGTAGATGGACATTTTTCATATTGGCTTCTGACATAGTGGGTGAATTACATAAACTAGAAGAAACAGAGATGTTAGCTTAATTCATTTTTATTTTTTAAATATCTAGGTTTGAAAAGTTGGATGCCCTGCTTAAACCAATAATAAAGATCCAACCTTGGTATTCTAAATCCTCAAATACACATATATCATTGAGGAACACAGTGACCTGGAGAAAAACAAAAGATACTTTTTGAATACAAGGAGAGGGAAAATCATTGAGTATCCATGTAGATTTTAGTCTTAATTAGACTCAGATACCATAGGCAATTATAAAGACAATTATAATAGATGATACATAAACACTGGGATATCTGGAAATACTGAAAAGATTTAACTCAGCAAGGAATCTCATACAGATATTCTCTTTGGGCTATAGGATATTGGGGAAGAGTAGACCAGTCTGAAGATTTTTGGAATTAGAGAATCTGAGCTATATATCCATACTATATTCAACTTTTGATAAAATACTGCATAAAGTGATATAGTGCAAGGGATATTCATTCCTGATAAGCTGTTCATGAAATCCATTAGATATACTTATATATTGCTAGAAAAAATTCCCAAGGATGTCACAGGGTAGAGAAGAGTAGAGTGTGACATGGATGTTACAGGGTAGAGAACAGTAGATTGTGACATAAATGACTGAGAGAACCAGCTGTTAGTAGAATGGTGTTTGATAACCTAGTTAAATTATGCTGTTATTATAATTTGAAGCAGAAATTTAATAAGAACTAGATTTAGCCAGGATGTCTACTTAAGCATGGAGATTTATTGTCTTTGTTGAGACTTTCCATGAGTTAGTATGTTTGTAATATAGAAATGCCTTTGTAGAAGTAATTAATTAAAACTAGCATATAATTTGTGTTTGTAAAGTAGGAATACAAACTGGAGAATTTAGAGAAAGGCAAGGAAAGTATGAGGTTTCCATGGTATAACAGCAGACAAAGGTAGCAAGATCTACAGAAAACCAAAGTTCTAGAAAGGCAGACAGGCAGACAGAAAGAAAGAAGGAAGGAAATTAGAAGAAAAGAAAGGAAAGCAAAAGAAGGGAATAGGGAAGCCATAATCTATTCTAATGATATTTGCAGGGTCTTTAAAGACTGATAATAGTTTCTTAGAAGGCATGCATGTAAAGCAATATAGATAAAGGTACATCTATCAATATCAAATACTATTTCATAGAAATATTCTACCATATTTCAGCATGAACAATCTATAGATATCCACCTTCATCATACAACAATGAGACCAAGACTTCACAATTTGCACAGTAGTTCCTATGTAGAATACAGGTGGTATCTAATAGGTGGAAAAATTAGGAGTTCTGAGGAAAATCTGGGTAGAGGGATCCATTGAATGAAATAAAAGAATTTGCAAAGTAGCTATGTGCACAACAATCACAAATGATTGTCTTAAACTTGGAAGCCAAACTGTGATAATATACTTCATAATGGAAGGACAGGTATGGACTGAGTACAGATATAGATGGGCTAGGGGTCAGGCTGAAGCCATTGGTTAAATCGTGTCTGTAGCCGGGAACTAGAGATACCATAATACTGCTACACATTTCAATTTTACTCTGCTTTTCATAAACTATAAAATGCCTTTTATAATATTGTGAATTTTTCAAAATTTGATAAATATATACAATATAAAATCATATTTTTATATTGGAATAACACATCTTGTCTATTATGTGCAAGGCTACTACTTTTACATGAAGCTATAAGTGCAACCCCAGTCAGTGATGGAAACACCCTCCTAACTACTACCTTCATACTTCAAGGTAACATGTATTTTATTAATCCATTAATTTGATTTATTTATTTAAAAATACAGAAAGAATCCAAGGAGCTAAAGGGGTTTGCATAGGAGAGCAACAAAATGAGCCAACTATTACCCCCAGAGCTCCCAGGGACTAAACTACCAACTATAGAGTACACAAGGTGGGACTCAGGGCTTCAGCTGCATATGTAGCAGAGGATAGCCTTGAGGGACATCAATGAGAGGAGAGACCCTTGGTCTTGTGAAGGCTCGATGCCCCAGGGTAAGGGAATGCCAGGATAGTGAAGTGGGAGTGGACGAGTAAGAAAGCAGGAGGAGGGGGAAGATGGAATAGGGGGCTTTGGCAGGGGAAATGAGGAAAGGGGGTAAAATATCTAATAAAAATATCGTATTCTAAAGAAAATAAAATTACTAATTAGTTAATGAGCTTAATCAACACTACTAAGGTTGAAAAGTATATTAATGCTTTTTTTCAAAATTTGAACAATGTTATAATGAAAAAATAGTGTAATTAAACCAATGTGCATAAGTTTTTGTCTGCCAAAACCTTGCAGGTTTTTATTTTTAATACATTTTTTCTTACTTAAATATATTTTCAACACATTCTTCCCATCCTCCCAGGCACTCCAGTTTCCCACTCACTCCCTTCCCACCCATCTTTTTTTCTCCAAAACCAAAAAATAACCAATAAAACCACAAAACCCATCAAAACAAATAAAAATTAAAATGTCCATATATAAAAAGTTAAGGAAAAAAGCCACTAAACTATAATCATGTATAAGCAGTCAAAGATATGATGGAGTGTGTTACATGTTGGCTAATAACTCTAGGGTATCAGGGCTGTCCTTAAGTGCTTGATATACCCAGTGTCATTCTCTTGGAGAAAACTGACTTTCACTTTTCCAGCAAGAATAAGTTAGAGGCCATTTATTTGTTAAACTATAGGCTAGTGGCTGTTTTTTATTTATCAATTTATTTTTTTAAAAAGCATCATAAAATATAGTAAGATAAAATAATGACTATCAAATAAAAGTTGGACAACAAGACAAACCAACAGAACTAAAAGAGCTATAGAAAAGGCACTAAAGACAAACACCCATTTGTCTGCATCATCAGGCAATGCATAAACTTACTGAACATGAAGCTATAAGTCTAGAAGACGTGTTGTAGACCTGCTCAAGCTTTGTGCTTGATGATTCAGTCTCTGTGAGTTCCTATGAGCATTGAAAGAATGATTTAATAGGCTTTGTTTGCTTGGTGTCCTGCATGTCCCTGACTATGAAACCATTTTTTTTTTGTTTTGACCATTCTCTATTTTTCATTAAGTATATAGATAGCATAATTCTAATCTTTCTGTGGTTTGCATATTTGAGACTCATATAAGAGACATGAATATATACCTGAAGAATGTATCATTAATAAATGTTTTTACAAAATATGTAATGATTATGGATTATTGTAGAATCCTTGATATCTTTTTCATTGAGTATGCATATGTGATACCTACTAGGTGATTGGGAGAGTTTAAAATTAACTTCCTTTGTAGGTGTTAAAAAGTACAACAATTAAAAAAAAAAACACATGCTTGTTGAGGCACTAACATTGACATTTGTTAATTTCAGAGTGGAGAGAGGGTTACTTCCCTAGTAGGAGTTGCCCATAGAGGCCCTTTGGCTTGTGGCATTTGTTATCTCCTTTCTAGGACTTGGTGAAAGGTTCCTATTTCTGAGGAAGTTGATCACATTTGGTGTGGGACTTAGATAAATAAAGCTAGAACTAAACATATATTTCTTATGTGAGCTATTTCCTATAGTCCATGAATACACCGTTTGTTAGCATTTTGTCTAAGCTCCACCCCACAGTCACCTGGAAACAATGAGGTATGCCTGACTCAGTATAAGAAGGGCTCTTTGCTCCTCCTTGCTCTCTTGATCCTTCTTGCCTTCCTGCCCCCAGTTTCTTCCCATTTCTTTCCGACTCTCTTTCTCTAGATACTCATGGCTGGTCTCTCCTCTCTCTCTTTCTCCCTAAATCTGCATCTACTACCCTCTTAGCTCCCCTCCCCATGCCCTGAATAAACTCTATTGGTTTTTTCACATGTATACGTGTATATATAAATAAAAATAAATCTTCAAAAACTTATATTTATATATTTATAGCTCATTAAATTATTTTAATTGTTAGAAATGTTAGAAAGCACACAAAAACCAAAATATGACAACATTAACAATAAATGGTATTGTCTTGGAAATAATATAATAATAAAGCTACATTTGAAGCTATAAAGAGTTATACTCTATAGGATCATGTTATTGTGGCAATTTTTTAAAAGTACCCCCATTTTCTTGATGTTAATTTTATTAGATATTTTCTTTATTTATATTTCAAATGTTATCCCCTTTCCCAGTTTCCACTCTGAAGAAAAATCCCTGTTCCCTTTAGCTCCCCCTGCTCACCAAACCACCTTCTCCTGCTTCCTGGTCCTGGTATTCCTCTACACTGGGGTATAGAACCTTCACAGGACCAAGGGCCTCTACTCCCATTGATGACTGGCTAGGCCATCCTCTGCTATACATATCCTGCTGGAGCCATTAGTCCCACCATGTGTACTCTTTGGTTGGTGGTTTAGTCACTGGGAGTTCTGAGGGTACTAGTTAGTTCATACTGTTGTTCCTCCTAAGGGTCTATAAATCCCTTCAGCTCCTTGAGTCCTTTCTCCCTATTCTATACTATACCATCATTGTGTAACTGGTCCCTCAGGGGGAAAGGGATACCTCAGCATAGGCCCGCTAAGGTACTCCCTTGCCCATGTCTCACCACAGATCCACCAAAACATATCCCCTCTCTTCAGCTTTTTATAACTACATCACCTTTAATGGGAAGAATTGAGTTGTAAGGTTCTTAGTGTGTATCTTCTAGGTTTAACAGTAAAAATAACAGTCAAGATAAGTTATATAGTTCAATAGTAACATGAATGGTTTTGTAAAGAATCAAAATTATTATTGGAATTTCTTTCAGAGTGTGTAGAGAACTGTAGGACTTCAGTTTTTAGGACCCTTCTACAATATTGTTGTAGACTTTTGGGTAATATAGCTACATCTGTATCAGACACATTTATGCATGTTTCTTCATTGATTGTATTAATTGGTTCACCAGCCTGAACTTTTGGGAACATTTTAATATTTGGCCTGTAATCTACAACTTATCTGGCCCAAATAAACTTCATTGTTCTTGGATAAAAAGTTTACAGAAAGAAAGAATCCAGACCTAGTTGAAGAATCCCTTTTTGTTTAAGGCTTCAAATTTATTTTAAGAAGGTGGTCCTGTATTTATTACTACTCCATTTCTCCAAATAACTTAAAATTGAGGGTATCAGGAACAAGTCAAACATAGTACAACAATAAAAATGTACAGTGTAACTACCTAAGATTGTCTAATCTAAGGATTACTCTTGCATTTTAATCCAGCAATAGATTATACTAGGCTTATCAAGAAAATCTGTGAATGGCAACATTACAGACACAAATGGTCATTTACTCTTGGGTAGTCTTTACCCATGAAAAACTATGGAAACAAATTAACACAAGATTTTTAAAAAATTATTTATTCTTCTCTCATATATTACAACCACAATAACATTTCCCCTCCCTTCTCTCCTTACATTCTTCCCCCACCCCCATCTCTTGTCCTATGCAAGACTTATTGCTTCCCCTTTTCTCTTCAGAAAAGGTCAGATCTTTCAGGGATATCAACCAAACACAGAATATTAAGTTCCCAATGAATAGGCCCTTCCCTCATATTAATGTCGGTTGTGTTATCCTGGTATGAAGAAAAACAGAAAGAAGAGTCAGAAATAGCCTCAGCTTCCACAGTTAATACTCCCACAAAAATACCAAGAGTACTAAGCTATACAACCATGACATATATGCAGAGAAACTATGCAGGTTCTCTGATTGTTGGTTCATTCTCTGTGAGTCCCTATGAGTCCAGGTTAATTGACTCTGTAGATTTTCTTTGGTGTCCTTGACTCCCCTTGTTCCTACAATCTTCTCTTTCACTCTTCTTTAGAATTCCCCATGGTCCACCTAATGTTTGTCTTCTTCAATCAATTACTGGATGAATTCTCTCTGATTAAGATTATGCTAGGTGTCAAAGTACAAATATATTATTTGGAATCATTTCATTGACATTTTTTGGCAGTTGTTTTTGACTCTGACCTTGGTCTTTGTGCTGTACAGCATCTGGTTTCTGTCCTTGCAGGCATTGTCAGGGGTTGATCCTCTCTCATGACACTGGTTTCAAGCTGTTCTAATCATTGGTTGACCACTACATCTCGCCAGCATGACAAATTGTAGATCACAGGTTTTGTGTCCCAATATTTCCAATGGAAATCTTGACTAGTTACAGAAAATGGCTGGTTCAGACCTCATATCCTCATTATTGGAAGTCTTAGCTAGGATTAGCCTTATAGATTCCTGGTAGTTTCCATTGCAATTGGTTTCTACCTTATCATCAATATGCTCCCCAATCTCAATGGTCTCTTAGTTTTCTTTCTCTTCTTCTTCCCAACACCTTATCCGTCTACAAGATTTTTTAAAGATATGCAAAAATGAAAATCTCTAAGAGAAAATATCTTGCTTAGGACAAAGAGGGGGTCATATATAAGATAAAGTCATAAGCATCCTAAAACATCTAGGAACATTTGTGTTAATTGTCATCTGGGAGTTAATGGAGGAATTGGGTAGAGTCAATAGAGGATGGTTATGTTTTGTAGTATAAATGGCTGTATCTGTAGGATTGAGGGGAAAGAAACAAAGAAAGAAAGAGAGAAAGAAAGAAAGGAAGGAATGATCAGGATTAATGGAGCTCTAAGTCCATTTTGGTATGGTTCTCCAGACTCTCATCAACACACTTCAGGAATGCATCAACCAGGAATATTGATAAAGCAATATGCATGCCCCCCAATGTAGTAGAGCAACGAAGACCTATCGATTGGGAAGACTTCCAAGCACTTTACTATATATCTCTGGCTAGTGGTATGTATAGAACAGTAAGAATATGTGTTGACGTAGGAGAAGGGGCAAGATCCTTCTATTGTACTTGACCTACCAGTACCTCTTGTTCTATAGCATCAGGAAAGGTTTCCTTGAATCCTTCCAGCTGTTACTATAACATTTCTTCTTGTTGTCACCACAGATTTTCCCCATATGTCACAGTCATAAACAGTGACCCAGGCTATGTAAATCTGTGTGGTTTGCTTTTACTGCTTGTGAAATTTCTGGGAATTTTGTTGTTTATGATATTTGTTTGTTTGTTTTGCTGTTTTATTTTGTTCTCTTGAAGATAGTCTCATTGTATAGCAATGATAAAATCTGATTATGGGTTCCCACATATGCTCTGCCACAGGGCTCATCTGCTAGAGAGGTAGGACATGGGAGTTTTGACCAAACTTAGCTCAAGCTATCACTGGACAGGTGTCAGGTCATAGGGCAGCCCTGAGACAAAGTTCCAGGGGTGGAAAAGCACAGTCTGAGGCATGGGACTGCTGGAGCTGGTTCAAGGATCCTCGGGCCTGTTACAAGGTCAGAGCCATCTGGTTCTCAGGCTCTTGGACACCCAGGAACCAATGGATGCTGCAGAAGAACTGAGAACAGAGTGAGGGCCCCTGGGCTGGATCTGGCCCAGGCCTGGGGGAAGAGGAGAAAGGGGAGCTGCAGCTGCTCCCATGGGGAGAGTTCTTGGCTTTGCATGTGACAGGGTGGGGCTTAGCTTGGTGGTGGCTATGGCTGAGACCTCAGAGAGGCCATCTACAGGAAAGTAGATGGTGGCTCTGATGGTGAAGACCTTCTCCATGGCTTCCCACAGCAGATTCCAATGAAAAGAGACAGTCTATGGTTTTAAATCATTTATTGTCATGGTGGAAAATAGATGTATACTTTGTCCAATTAACAATATGAGAATATCTTGGTTATAGTGACTTTGAGTATAGAATGTATCAGACTCAAAATGGTCACACTTTACTTCTGGATATTGTCACTCAATATTGGCTATCCTGGATTCCCCCATGAATTTTAAAATATTTTGACAATGGGACCAAAATAGAACATCAAGACTTTATAAGGGAATAGTCCTCATACCTAATAACTTCTAGAATTTTGGGCTTCTTGATAATCTTAATAATTTAGTCAATGAATTAAAAAATTTGAAGTATTTATAGGTACTATTAATAGTTTTAAAAATATTTTAGAATATTTTTAGATTACTTGGTATAATTTATTCTGTAACCAATATTTATACATAATGGGATTTCATTTTGAATATATTTAAAATTAATGATTAATATTGTACCATCTTTTCTTCTGCTAACAATCCAAGTACATTAAAAACTGGTTTAAATGTTAATACTTTAGTCATAGTATTGTCAGAATGGAAACCTAGGTTTTACAAAAGAGAATTCCAAATCAATCTCTGATTTCTGAATGAAGTTAGTATATGAAATTAAACTGATTTGTCCTCTCAATAACTCAGGAATTTACATAGATCATTAATACCCAAAAAGGTTCACTGGAATCAATATATATTCTTAGCACATCCTGTCTCAAGGAATGCAACTCCAGTTGAAGAAACACACACACACACACACACACACACACACACACACACACACACACAAACACAAACAGAAAAAAAAAAAACACTGATATCAGAAAAAAAGCCCTCAGGGCCTGCAGAAAGAACGGAAACAGGTAACCTCAGGAGGTAGGAAGTAGGAGGACCTTCTAGAATGTACCAGAGACCTGGGAGGTGAGAGATTCTCAAAACTCAAAGGGACGGACCTTAGATAAAATGCCCAACAGTGGGGAGAGGGAACTTGTAGAGTCCATCTCCAGGAGGAAGACAGGACATTAAGTAGAGGGATGGGGCTGCCATCTCACAGTCAAAAACTCTGACCCAGAATTGTTCCTGTCTAAAAAAACTGCAGGGACAAAAAATGGAGAAGAGTCTGAGGGAATGAGTTCCAGTGACCAGCATAACTTGGGATCCAAGAGGAGGTTCCAAGGCCTGACACTATTACTGATGCTATGGTATGCTTATAGAGAGAAGCCTATCATGGTTACGCTATGAGAGGCCCAACAATCAGTTGAAAGAATCAGATACAGATACTTACACTCAACCAATGGACAGAAGCTAGATACCCCTGTGGTTGAATTAGGGAAAGTATGGAAGAAGCTGAAGAAGAGTGATCCCATAGGAAAACCAGCAGTCTCAAAAAAACTGGAACCCTGAGATCTCTTAGACACTGAGCCATCAAGCAGGGAGCATATAACTTCTGATATGAGGCCCCCAACACATACAGTAGAGGACTCCCTGTTCTGGCCTCAGTGAGACAAGATGCACCTAACCTTTAAGGTACTTGAGGCTCCAGGGAGTGGGGACATCTGGTGGGGTGCAGGTGGGAGTGAGGACAACCTCTTGGAAATAGGGAAAGAGGAATGGGATGAGGAACAGTTGGAGGGTATACTGGAGGGGAATAATGACTGAACTGTTAAAAAAGATTTAATAAATAATAATAATAATAATAATAATAATGATGATGATGTTGATGATGATGATGATGATGATGATGATGATGATGATAATCATAATCGATAAAGCATTTGAAAAACAATGACAGTCCAAAAAGAAAGAAATGACCTCCAAATATCTGTGAAATTCTTTCTAGTGTAATTCTGGTATACTCACTAATGGTGACTTACCCAGGCATGGTCAGAAAGGTTTCATTTGTCTGCAGATGGGAGTAATTACAGACATACAGTCAAATATTTTTAAAGGCAAGTAAAATATTCTCTTTGTGCTATAGGCTTGTATTTTCAAAACCTACTTTCATTAATACTTCAACCTCACTTATAGCCCACCACCCAGCAAAGGTAAGGGAAAAATAAGGTTAACAGGGGATTGTGTACCTGTTTAGAAAGAATGTTTTGGGGCAATACCAATCTTTGTTGTGAGCAATCCAGTACAAAAGCAAGACAGCAAACACAAATCAGTAGCAGCAGCTTGATCCTGAAGAAACCACAAGACTCCACTGGTTGGAAATAGTGCACTCAAGTAACAAGGAGCAGGTGGAACACCACTAGTTGTTTTTTGGTATGTTTCTCTCTACAAAGTTAAAGATCAGTGAAGAAAGCAACGCAAACCAATGCACGAGTGCTGCCCATTCATTGTTTGTAGTGTCGTTCTTATACTTTCCAAACATGTGTCCTCTCTAGCTTCCACTGCAGCAAAACATCACACACCCTTTCACCAGGCAGCTTTCAGAAAAAAAATTCAGTTGTCTGTTCTCAGAAAAATATCCTCTTACATGTTTGCTTCAATAAAATATCCTCTCATGTGTCTGCTTCATGAAAACATGCTATCATAAGACAGTTTCCAGAAAAACATCACATGACAGAACTGAGTCTCCAACAAAACAAGTAGTTCATACTTTACAATGTTGTCTACAAATCGAATTTAAAATTAAAAATATTTGAACATGCAGGTTTCATACAGTGAAATTATTATCTTTATGTTTCTCAAAAGTAAAGGCATTTATTTGGAATTGTATTTCTTATATGCATAAACTGTAAAAGAACGCTTGATACTCTCGTATATTTTCACATAGCCGATGCTGTTCCACTTTCTTTCAGGTGATCTTTCTTTTATGAATTTTAATGCTATCTTCGCTTAATTTCTGAGCAGTTATTTAATTTTAAAATATTTATATGTACATCACTTTTGCATATGCAGTTTAGAGTACCCTGCATTTACTTTAATCACAGTGTTTTTCTTTCAATGTGTCATGCATTTTTGATTCAGAGTCTCACTGTGCTGCTCAGTGTACTCTCTATTTCATCAAAGAAGCTATGCCCTCAGCAGTATGAGATCCTTCACAGTGAAACGCAGACCATGAGACTCAGCAGATGGTATAGTAAAGCCATTTATTTTCTGGTATTTGGTTCCTTCAGTATACGTGCCATGATTACATTAGTATATCATGCAGGAAGATTATTATTTTAGGATTACAATTTTATAGCTAGCGATATTTATGAGTTCTTTCTTCTCCAGTAATGTGCAGTGAACCTTCTGGCATCATGAACACTAATAAAAAGGGATAAAGCTTTCTGTGGCAAGGTTTAATTTACCCATTTTTGATGATATAAGTAAGAGTATCCTCAAATGAGATGTGAATTATGTGTGGAGGGCTACTGGACTTCTTCGATCAATAACTGAAAAAGAATGAACCCATTCCTTACATGGGAGATTTTTCTTGATGGCATAATACTACTAGCTGGGACAATGTTTCTCTAAGTATATTATGATTCCATTTTATGTCCTTTCACATATGTAAGCTATAGTATATTTGAGAAATTGATAGATGAGCACTATATTGACATTCTTTTTATGCTTCCTTCTTCTAGCTCTACCCTCAGCCATTTTCTTACTTATATACACATATATGTATATAACTAATAACTGCTGAGTATATTAGGGATTGAACATATATATCTACCTATGTTTAGGCTAACTTCTTGGTATCAAATAACCTATCACGGTGCATGTCTGAGGAGAATTCTGATTCCCCCTTGGTTATCATCAGATAATTCCCTGTAGATTTTGTTTTGTTTTGTTTTTGAGACAGGGTTTCTTTGTATAGCCATGGCTGTCCTGGAACTCACTCTGTAGATCAGGCTAGCTCTGAACTCAGAAATCTGCCTGCTTCTGCCTCCCAAGGGCTGGGATTAAAGGCGTGCACCACCACTTCTGAGCCTCTGTAGATTTTCAATAGAGTATGGGACATATGAGATTTTCCCACTTGAATTAGCCTGTCGACTTGTGGTGGCATTGTGCTCAACTTCTTGAGGTATGCTTGGTATGTAGATTTATGGGTTCATCTTCTCTATTCTACATAGAAGATGCTTTCCTTACAGCAGACATCCTGTTACTCTGAATCTTATATTTGTTCTGCCGTACTTCTTGAAATTTACCTGAGTCTTGGCTCAAAGACATTTGTTTTTTAGATTTCTTTTGCTTTAGATTTTGATTTTTTTTTTTAGATTTCTCAGTTGGGGTTGGGAACACCATTGCCAGTTATTTTTGCATTTTGATCAATTGCAGATTTCTCTATTGTTCTCTATCTGGTACAAAATTAAGATTATTCCTGCCTTTGGGTATAAGGATAGATATGGAGAACAGAGTTAGAAATGATCCTGTTTCTGGAAATTAGCAGAGATAGATCCACATCTAGAGTCCATAGTCTCACCAGACACTGGTGGTTGTCAAGATTTACAGTATCAGTTATACATTCAAACCTTAATTTTGATATTATTCTGAAATAGTCACCACAGACACTATAAACAACTTAAGCATTGCTTTATGATACTTAACCATGAACTACATAATGATAGCTATGATTTGAAACTAGAAAAATGTGGTAAAATTATGATGTAATCTAGAAAATTTTTATTACTGTTAACTGTAATGTTTATATGTATATAAGGAGTAGAAACAATACAAATTTGAATGACATAGGGGACTGCTTCCAAGGCTTTACAAGTGTAAGAAAATTTTAAGTGGAACTTATTGTAAAACATAAGGAACAATGTTGATTTTGATTAAATGGGGAATTTTGATTAAAATCTGAGAACAAATACATAGGAGAATCCTCTGTGTTCCAATATACATGTGGAGTCATGGAGGAAATGCACATGAGTAACAGTTTAGACACATTTAGAAAAACTAAACACTGGTACAATACATAAGACATCCAAGCAAGAGAAGAGAAGAAGTAAGTGGTTGTCCAGAGTAAGCTGCAGGGTGGTTGAGTTATAATGTAAATGAGAGAGATTGTAGATGATGCAATCAACAACATGCTTGCTTGGATATGTGAGTACCTTTAATTTGTTCCTAGAATAACGTATTAAACATTAGTCATATTGGTATTAGTGTGCAACCCAAGGATAAGAATGAGGACAGTTATAGAAAAATTTCTGAGTTTTATTGGCCTGGCGTGCTAGGCATTTTGGTAAATTCCATTTTGAAAAAATTCTATACCATTTAACCAATTTTGTAATCCACATTTGCATCATATTTGATGAGTATTTAAACACAGTAGCCCCCATAAATTCCCCAAATTTGCTAATGCGTATATACTTATAAATGATATCTAGCCAGCCAAAATCTTAGCACAGCTATAGAATCAGAGTTTTTCAGGGATGCTTGCTGTGAGATGCCCTCATTTTCCACTAGATGTCCCATATCCAAGTACATCAGACGCCTTAAAGGAATTCATTTTTTATTAAAGGGAAAGAACTTTGGATCGAATAATGATTGTGTTGATTAGGGAAGAATCTCTTGTAGGGAATGGCCAGGAATTTTCCATATACACAATTTTATATATTAATATTAAATACAATTTTTATGAATCTCAGTTATACCTGAAAAACAAAAATGGTTGCCACTTGCCTGCAAATATGTGTGTAATCACATAGAAACTTAAAAAGAATTGATAAGCACATGCACACACACACACACACACACACATATATTTGTTTTTCTAAAATAAATACTGCTTAAATTATTTTTTAATCATGACGACTCTCTAAGATTCTCTTTAATTTGCCATATTTGAAACAGGACTTGAAAAAATAATTTCCTTTTGCAATCCAAGCCGCTTTTTGTAGAGTACTCTAATAGACATAAGCATATTATACAGTGTTACAATTTAAGCATATTATCATAGCATTGGAGAAAATGAAACAGGCAGATCATAAAGAGTCAATATCATGCTATACTTGGCACTCGAGACTCACAATCGGAAAGATGCAGACAGAATAGGAGACTTTAACTTAAATGTGCAGAATGTTTTCCCCAAGCAGCTAGAAAAGTGATCGGCACTCAGGCACTGCTGTCTGGTCTTGTCTATTGTTAGTTGTAGGAAAAGATCGGGGTAAATTATATTTTTCTCCTGTCTTCCTCTTTCACTTTCCCTGCTTCTGCTGCAACACACAGGGAGGAGGGAGAGAGAGATGAATCAGCAGCTCTGGTGCACATCACCAAGGTAACAGCAGGCTTTTGCGTTTCATGGCTAGGTTTGAGATCTCTCTCCCGATTGGTTCTTAATCCACTCTCCATTTGAATTGACACACTCCTCCAATTAGAGGCATCCAGAGGTAATAAAAATCTCTGCAGCCAGGGATTTTACCAGTCAGGCTCCTGGCTAGATTCCAGGTACCAGCTGGTACCTGATCTAGCCAAAGCCTGACTGTAAGCTGTGGAAACAAAGGAAGACTGCTCCTAAACCCTATGTCAGAGCCAGTGAAAAATCCTATATATGCAGGGATTTTCTGATACCCCGACAGAGCAAGAGCTCTGAGTCACAGGCTCTTGCTTCCTGTATAGAAAATGTGACCCTGGTTCTGAAGCCACGGCTTTTGTTTCAATGTCAGTCACTCATGTCGCAGTCTCATGGTCTTGTGTCATCTCCGTGGAACGTGTTACAGTTAGGCATCAGTTTCTGACCAAACCGTGGGTTTGTGCTGTTCCTTGCATTTCTTTGAGGGATCCACTGTGTAGGACTGCTATGGGAGAGTTAGTTTTCCCATGGCCCCCTGAGCCTCCCTAAGAGCCTTGACCTTTATCCTTTGCAGATTCTCTGTCACCTAAGGACTTCTGTGGTTTAAGAAGTATAAAACTAGCGATGTTATTTGTTAAACTCATCCTGCTGCCATCAAGGGTCAGAGTTTTTACTTTTCAATCTGTTTCTAGAGTATTGTTTATATTGTTATTACACTTTGGCAAATGAGAGTTCTTACTGATGTTTGTCCTTCCCTGTCTGCCCATTTCTTTTTATGAAGCAGGACAGGGATTGAGATTGTTGGAAATTTATATTCTTCCTATGGATTAGGGTAGTATGTTATACTTCCACTGAGGGAAATTTACCCATCAGATTTCCTTGATACTCTTTTACAATGAATCTGAGCTGACTGACCAGTATCTCCTCATTAGCATTATGATTTTCATCAATCAGTTCTGAGTTGTTGTTACAGTCTGCATTTAGAGCTACACAGAAAAAAAAAAGTTTTATGAAGAGGAAGGCTGCTATTATAGGGTCTATGGTCCTTACATTTTAAAACCTAATTGTGGGATAAAGTGAGCCCTGTGACCAGGGGAGTCAGCCTGAAACAAGAATGAGGTTGAGACTTTCTAAACCCCCCAAATCTCATCTTGAGACTGACAGGAATAAGGATGGTTCCTTCCCTAGTATGGGTCTGTATGCTACAGTGTACATATCCATGTGACCTCCTACTTGAGGGAGACACATAGCCTCATGGCCAAATTACTGGTTTAAGTATCTGGAATTCTTCTTCATTCAAATGAAGCATGCCTTGTATTTTAGCCCCAGCCAATAATATACACTCACCTCAAAAAACTCGACCCACTCACAAAGGTTTATACAGCACTGATTTCCACCATGAAGAAGAGCTATAATGCTGCAGTATTTAGGCACTGCATCAAGCCAGCCTGGAATCAAAGTAATGATGCTTGTCCAGGCAGCAGGTGTGTTATAGGAACTAGGTTGTCTTGAGTGCCAGGTGTGAGAAATAGACCTCCTTTGAGATGGATTTCAGTGAGTAAACCTGTATTTTGGCTGTGAGACTACATGGCTACCAAAAGCATGGTGGAAGTGAGGGTTACATGTTTATGTATACCATGGCATACAAGCCCAGAACAAGGGGAAAACATACCTTACTCCTTTCAGTGTCAAGATGAGATTTTCAGGATTTGGACAGGTCTCAACCTCTTTCTTGCTCTAGCCTCACTCCCTCTTCCCCTGTCACACAGCTTACCTTACCACAAACTTAATGTGAAATCAGGAAGTAACACAAATAATAACATCCCACAGGAAATTGTCCAGTTACCAATAAATAACACTCAGTAGAGTGTGAGATAACAGGAAGTACTATGACATACACACAGCCAGGACTCCTACTTTAATGTTTATGGCTAGAGTGCCATATTCATTTAGAAAATATATTTTCATATATTCATTTAGAAAATGGGATGGATTATTTCATTTTCCTGTGTCCAGGCCATTAAGATGAGGGTCTACACTGCTTTCATTTTATGATGGAAATGGTGTGAATATAGAAATATCTATGTCTGAGAAATGTATCCAGGAAATGTTTGGTGATATAAATGCCAAAAATAAACATCATCTACATGTACTTTTGTTTATTTAAATGCATGAATGTGCCATGAGTTTCTTGTCACAACAGAACTGACACATAGTTTTGATAAAATTCAATATTCTGGCAAAGATACAGGTCTGGCTGAAGTCAAAGAGCAGCTTAGAGTTGGGTACTGGTTAAAAGTGTCCCTTGTTCATGCATAGGACCAAAGCTTGGCTCACAACATCCATAATGAATGGCCTAATGCAGATTGTGATACAGCTCCAGTACTTCTGACTTCCACTTCTAGCTTCTGTGGTTCCTTCCAGACATATGTGAACACTCACAAGATAACATCATTAAAAAAGAACTTAAAACAGAAATAAGTTCAGAGAGAAATAAGACTATTTGAGTCTTAAAACTAGCCAGTTTTAGCACTTTGTTCTCAGATGTTGTGAAACTTTCACACAACAGACAGTTGTGGTATATTATATTTCCAATGTATTATTAAGTAGAATGACTTCTCTACTTAACAATATGCCTTTGACATTTGTGTCTTCAGTCTTGCAGTGTTTACAATTGTACTTCACTAAGACTAAAATATTGAGAACTTTTATTTTTTATGAATAGTGCTATAGCTACTTTGGAGATTTGTTTATTTCTAGAGTTTGCTCTTTGGAAATATACAATCCACTGGTTATTTTACAGTGTTTTTATTTTTTAATATCATGGACAATAGATGTTCTATACTTATCTGACTTGAAAGAATGATATTCTCTTGATTGAGCTGTCTTTTCTACATGGTATTGTTTCTAAATTTCTTTCTATTGTTGAAGATATGCTTGTAAGCTACTATGTGGTTGCTCATATTTTAGAGTAAGAATGGAAGAATGATGGGAGTATTTATTATTCCAATTTGTTATGTGGTGACTCTGCAGAGGGCATGCAGGACATTATTAACTACATGATGGCTTTCTACACAAAGTCTGCCTCCTTTGTGGAGTTTCTTAAACAAACATGCTCCTTATACTTTTATACTCTAGTATCGTATAGTAGTTTTCTCTCTCTCTGCTTTCTATTTACTTAGCTGAGGTTACAAGGGAATTAGAAAAGGAGAGAGAGGAAGATGTAAAACTTAGATTGATGCCTAATTGCTCTAGCTAGGACTTCAAGTACAATACTGAATAGGTAGGGAGAGAGTGGGCAGCCTTGTCTAGTCCCTGATTTTAGTGGGATTGCTTCAAGTTTCTCTCCATTTAGTTTGATGTTGGCTACTGGTTTTCTGTATATTGCTTTTACTATGTTCAAATATGAGCCTTGAATCCCTGATCTTTCCAAGACTTTTATCATGGAGGGATGTTGGATTTTGTCAAATGCTTTCTCAGCATCTAGTGAGATCATCATATGTTTTTTTCCCTTGAGTTTGTTTATGTAAAAAAAATAACTTATATTGAGTGATCTGTAATTTTCTGAAGGATAGCATCAACTGTGCCAGTAACCTTAGTATGTATATTTATTTTACACATCTCAATCATGGAAGAAGTTTATTGAATACTGCTGAACAATGAGGCAGGGTTATTGCATACAGATGAAAACAAAGACTTTAGCTGCGCTAGGAAGGAGGCCATTGTCGAACGATGTATTATAACATGTGTACTGTGACCCCAGCAGATGTTACATATCATATATGCTGCTTATCAGTATATGAATAGCATTCATATTCATGAATAACATATTCATAACAGTAGCAAAATTGAAGTTATCAAGGAGTATCAAAAAATTTTATGGTTTGGGGTCACCACACAATAAGGAATTGTATTAAAGTGTCACAGCATTAGGAAGGTTGAAGGCCACTGCTGTAGGGGAACATGCTCCTGGAAAGAGTAAGCAGTAGAAGACTGTTTTGACATAAAATGTTAATCCTTAAATTATTACCAGTGACATACTTTGTCATCCCATCTGCATTTGTAATTCCCATGTGCAGAGTGCTTGTCAAATATCATGGGTTGAGGTATTGTATTCCTTGACATCATCCTGCCCATAACAAACAAAGCTAATTTAGTCAGATATTTCTCATCTCTCTATAATTAAAAAAATATATTTTTCATTTTATGAGATATGAATGACTATGCTCTGGTAGGTCTATAATTTTCTATATCTTGTATTTATAAATATTGGAGGCTATATGTCTATTTAAGCAAGTGCCATTTATATCTCTCCATATTAATATTGAATTCCTGAATAAAATTCAGCCAATTGTTTTAGGTAGGTTAGCAGTGCAATAAGCCAAAAGAAACTTTTAAATTTCAAAATGTGGTGGAAAATAGTCTTGGCTATCTCCGTTCTTGACTTTTTTATAACCAAAATTTTTTATGTTTTTCTTGATTTTTACACATATGCCTATGGAGAGATAATTTTTTTTTTCTTTTTAAGCTGTTTGACAATTTTTATAATTAAAATAGTCCTAAAAATGATTTTGGAAATAGTATTTTATATGTATGTTTGGTCTAAAATATTTGCATTAATTCCTCATCCATTTTAATTGTTGACTAGTTAATACATCCTGACTGGTCAGTCATAGAAAATGAATGTAAAATTGGAATTTGTACTGCTGATTAATTTCAGACCTCTACCTTTGCTATGATGACACATCTACTTTACTAGAAGAAAAAAACGTGAGTAATTACCATGTGCATTTGAAATTAGATCCATATGGAAATTTGTTATGCACAATCAAGAGATAGTACAGGTGGCAGGATAACTTAGGTGGTATCATCTTTATGACAAATCTATACAAAAATGATGGCACTAGTCAAAAATTGTTAGAATTATCACATATTGTGATTTTACAAAAAAAAACCACTTTAGACATTTTAGGATGACAGAATTGATAGAACACATATAATAATCAGATGAATATCTAGATGCCACTAGAAATATTAATTTTTACATATTTGAGTGATCATATTTTCTTAGGTACCATGTTATTGCACCAGTATTGCTTAAATCTATATTTGCTTCTTCTTCCTGATAAATCATGGAGACACAATCCAAATTATAACCTTGAATTTCAAGCTCTTGTTTATTTATTTTTTATTTATATATTTATATTAAATCTGCTGTGTTCAATTAGTGTTTCTCATAGGCAAAGAAGAGCTAAATTAGTATTAGTATTAGACATTAGTATTAGACAAATAGTTATCTCAAGAAAGTTCATTATCAGTCATTTGCACACATCTTCTAGAAATATTCCTCAGCATGTATTAGGAACTCCACACCCTCTTTCCTTCATGTCTGTTTTTGTACAAGTTCTCTGTGAGTTCACTATGCAATAACCCTGTTAAGATCAGAAAACACTATTTCATACTAGTACTACTACTACACACTTCTCTCCATACTATTACACTCTTTACATATTCAATTTGTACTTTCTTCTTTCTTTTCTGATTGATATGATTCTAGATGCCTAAGTAACAGAGACTTGCAGAGACAAATATAGACATGAAAAGCAGAGTTCAGATCACTATCATGACTTATTCTTATTCCTAGAAGCTCTTTCTGGGAGAAATGAAGATAAAGTCAGGAGCAGATGTCTAAACAGGAATGATAGCATAAATAGGAGGACCCAAGAGCTCTTTGAAACATCCATCTCAATGTTCATATAGAAGAAGTTTAGATTGGGAACATTAAATTCCTTTATAATACTGGAAAGCTAAGTGAATTTGGCTTTGATGAAGGCTCAGTCATTTGTCCTTCCAAGGAAATTGTCATAGATTTTTTTTTTCAAATGACTAAATATCCTCAAATAAACATTTGGGGGTCTCACTTTCCAGCCCTTAAAAGATAGCTACTGAAGTTATTATACCTGAATGACAGTCATGGAGAAAGAGTTGGGTGTTTGTACAACTTTCATTCATTCTTCTGGGACTCATCTGACTGAACAAAACACCACTACCTGTCAGGAGCCATCACAGAAGCTAAAAACTAGCAGGTAATCTCCCTGAGATGGGTCCACATTGGATCAAAATCTAAAACAGATTTGCTCCATTAAGCAACACCCAGGAGAAATCCATTTTAGGAAAGAGTGTTTCTGCTCTTACTCCTGCTTCTCCACCTTCTCCTATCCCCTTCTTCCCCCTCTCTCCCCATCCCCTTCCCCCCCTTCACATGGTCATGGCCAGCCTCTACTTCTCTACTCTCCCCTTCTCTTTGCCTTTCTCTGCCTCTGCTACCCTCTTAACTCTCCTCCCCATCCCCTAAATAAACTCTATTCTATACCAAAAATAAAGGAAAGAGTGCTGCTATTAATATACTTTTCCTATTTATGAAACCTGTATAACAATCACTAGGTATGAGCCCATACTTTTGAGCAGATCTCTGCAGACCTATGATGATGTACTAAGTTATAGTGATGTTATGTAGACAAATAGGTAATAATTCTATTTGTCAAATAATTCTATGTTATTTGATTCAAATAATCTTAGGAAGAAAGTTTGTAGAGATGGTGTTAGTTGCTAGAAAGATGTAATAATATTAAAATAAAGAATAGAGTGTATCCACCCCTCAGAATAGTAAGTAAAGACTGTATGATAAAAAAAATATGATGAGCTTTCATAATCACACAAAATAGAGAAATAGACTTGGAGCAATTGTGTGTTCAAGGAAAATTATTTAAGTCCAATGATAAAGGCACAGGTATGCAGTATAAGACTGTTGCTTTAAATTTTAATGAGTATTCTAAAATGAAATACTGCTTTGAACTTAATATAAATATCCTTATTTAACTCCCATTTTATTGTAACATTTTATCTCTGAGGAAAATTTCCAAAGAACATTTTGGCTAAGAAGGTCTAAAAAGACCAGAGAAAAATAATGTTGGTTGAATAGTTTGCCTTAGGGAGTTTTGCCCTATCCATCCATCCATCCATCCATCCGTCCATCCATCCAAATGTGTTTGTATGATTGTCTACATGTTTGGGTGTAGGTATATGTATATCTATGTAAGCATGCATCAATATTGTGGAGTTGTCGGACAGTCAGGCCTAGCCAGAGTGTAGCTATATGAATGTTTGAATGTACATGAATATGCATATTTGTCTGTATATAGTATCTTAATTCTTCTCCTTTCCTTTCTCACTGGTTCATAAAGAGTTTCACCAACTTATCCAGAGACTCTTCTGGCTGATTCACTAGAGAAAGGAGCATCAACAATAAATCTTTTCAATTAATCCCCTGCTGTTTTATGATGTAGAGCTAAATAGTTTCTGGTCTCAGAGGAACTCAGAAGAGCAAAGTGACTTAGACTTAAGATACAAAAATATTTTACTTGTAGCAACTCTAAATATCTCACAAGACCAAGTTTTATCCCCACTAATTTTCTCCCCCCTCTGCTGCCCCAAGAATAACCAAACAAGAAAGAACAGCAACCTAGGCCGGCTCTTAACAAGCACCCTGAAGACAGAGTTTGCTTCCCAAGTCAGTTTTCAACTATAGCAAAAAGTAAAATGAATAACATTCTGCTGCGATAGAGATGTGAAGTTTGTTCTAGAATGGTTTTGTGAAGATTTCTCCTAAATAATCTAGGAAGAATACTTATTCCTGGAAATGAAGCCCAGGGAAACAAGATTTTCCATGAGTTAGATAAAGAACATTGATTTCTCCTTGACATATGTGGGGATGGCCAGTGTGTGTAGTCATTCCTCTGTTCTATCTCCTCTTATCTCACAAAGATACTGGCACATAAACAGTGAATAGCTAAGTGTAACCACACAAGTTTCGTCTGCCTGGCTAAAAGAACATGATCACATTTCTTCAGACTGAAGAAGCTTTGGAATTTTCTGATATATCAAAATAACTTATATCAACTTTACATATGTTCATGGTCAGCCCAGACTGAATTTGAATAGGAGATGGCTTGAATGAGTTAGAAGGGACAGTTCTGTATAGAAAGTATTTGTTGGGTCTTGGCAGCACTGAAAGGACTTTAATTATACACCCCCAAATCACAGGTATATTAAAACTAGTCCTTTAAATCACAGTAAGTAAAGTATGATCATGCTGTCTTAAAGCATTTTCCCCACAGTGCTGATGCATACTTTGGTACTTGTGCCTTTAATTTCCTATGGACTCCTCATGGGAGGTCATGTATGATCTTGAAGGGAAGGGAATATTTCAATAAAGTATGGTCTGGATTGCCTCGCAGATACACATGCTAAATACATGTCCCTTATCAACTGCAGAATGCCTTCTTTTATATTGTTTGTGCTTTCCTTGACAAAGAAACTAAGTTCCAGAGTTTCCTGTCATTATTTTGGAAAACTGTAGAAAATGATAAAATTAACAACAGCAGCAACAGCAACAACAACAATTGTATGCCCTGAAGATATGTCTCAGTGGTAGAAAACTTGGTTGAATGCATGAAGCTCTATGTTCTATCTATAGCAGTATAATAGCCAATGGTGAGAATAATTACCTTTTCTAAGGAGACTTAACAGATTTCCAGCCTTGTGACTAATTCTAAGATTGCTAAATCCTGGAATTTAGATTTGCGTTGGTTCAGAGAAAAATATTAGATAAGATTCTTGCATGTTTTATAAATATACCTGCCAGTCAAGATGATACATCTAGTATAATAACAACGTGAGCATTTTTGCACAGAATTAAATACCTAGTGCATTGTCCAATTTTCTTATAATAATTATACTTTGTAATATCTATGCTGATTATAAGGAGGACAAGTACCTGTGATCCTACAGTTGTAATTGTATCTACTTTAACTTTCCTTGGGAGAGAAATAGGCTGTATTACCGTCTATAGAAGAATGAACTTCTTTTGAATATACATTGATTGTCTTGATTTTTTGTTGTTTTTAACTCAGAATGAAACTGCATCTAAAATATTACTTTCACAGCAGGATATTTTATTTCCTGCAACTTTCATAACAAACATATTTGCCAAGCTCAGGTCTGCTTCTGGCTCCTGGTATATCAAGGCACTTAACTGGGCCAGGTGAGTTAGATAGGAGGAACTCAGAGTGAGTGCGGAAGAAATAGCCATTATAGAGATGGTTTTCAGTGAAACAATTCTCTTTATTAGGAGTGTCTAAGGGATATATAAGCCTTGGGAGAGTGGATAGGGGCTTTTGGGGTGAGTGTACATCATTGACTGGGGCCAAGGTTTTGGTAATGCTTTATTTTCATGAAGAAGAATTTCAGGTACTTTCTAGACATGTCTTTCTAGGGAAAGAAGAAGTTTAATCCATAATTTTGCCAGCAGGATATATAATGACCTTAATGGTGCTGAAAGTGGGGGCTGCAAGGCTTATGTGTACTGGGACATTTCAGGCCCAGAGCAAGGAGGAAGCAGTCCAATTCTTTCCAGTTTCAGGAGGAGATTTTTCAGTGTTTTTACACATCTCAACTTCACTCTTGCTCTGGACTAGGTCTCCTGGTCACATAGATTTCTAACACTACATCTTTCCTTTTTGTTTTGTAAAGAAGCTGTGTTATTATAATCATCAACCCTGGGCTGGTGAGATGGCTCAGTGGGTAAGAGCACTGACTGTTCTCCCGAAGGTCCTGAGTTCAAATCCCAGCAACCACATGGTGGCTTACAACCAACCATAATGAGATCTGATGCCCTCTTCTGGTGTGGCTGAAGACAGCTACAGTGTACTTATGTATAACAATAAATAAATCTTAAAAAAAAAAAAAACAAAAAAGGGTTTTTTTAATAATCATCAACCCTTATGTTAGGAACGGTTTGGTATTGAACCAGAACCTGAATGGCAACGATATTTGTAATGCTACTTATCTGTGATTTTAGAAATTGTTTGAGGCAGGGTGTGAGGAAGAGTAGGGCTCTCATGGCCAGTGTGGTGTCAAGGAGGGGAAGAATCCAATCGACAGAGAGTTTGAGTACCATAGTGTAGAGGTGTTGGGCACATAGGTTGCCCAGATGTCTCACTGGAAATCTTTGAGCATTCATATGATTTGTTTCCTAAGCCTAGATTCATTGACAGAGAAAAATCATTCTTTCCCCAATACAATGCAGGTATTTCAGCAGTAAATAAGTTCTCTGATTTTGTAGAACTATCACATCTTAGGAGGTGGTCTGTAGCTGCCAGGACAGGAGACTGTACATAGTAAAAACCATGGCCTGCTTTACCTTGTCCTAGAAGTCATTGACCACATGATGTGGTTGGACCAGGGCTGTTCCTGATGATTGCTTGGCACCAAGCATGATGAAGAGACCCATTCCTATAAGTACAAGATGAACATCTCCTTTTCTTTTGACAACCTCCCACATGTAGAGGGAGATTTTCTGACTCATACTGATCAAACTCATTACAGGCATGCAGGAACCTTGAAAGAGAAGTTTAATGTCAGAACTGGTAATGTTATTGTACAAGAGAATGGTGGGTGGGGAAGTGTTTAACAGACATTGTCTTGATGACAATGATGTTACAAGAACATGTATGATGAGATCTTAAAGAGGACCCTATGAGGCAAAATGGAAAGGATAGATTGAAGTGAGGAATGTTTTGTAACTTTTTTCTGTGTACAAGCCCACAAGTACATGAAGCAAGATATAAGTGGGAACAGCTACCAATAGTGGCCAATAGACAGAATTAAAAAAAAAATACTTGAGAGGGTACATGGTAATTGAAAGGGAGTCAGCTATATATTGGATGCATTATAGACAGGAGGTGGTGGAATTGACCTAATTCTAGGTTTGTTAGTCCTGTTGAAGAATATAATGTGCACAAAGACCAGTATAGACTCAGGGACAAGCTGGCAGGAAAGATGTATGTCAACTATAGGGTATGTGGCATAGCCATTAGGGTAGAAGAGCTTGCCCATGACTGCCATTCATTTCATCCTTCATCTCAGGGATCACTGATGGGATGTTAAAAATTAGTTTTAAGTTTGGCAAGTATGGTGACTCAATGAGTAGTGGATTCACTTCAGTATCAGCAATGTATGCAACTTCCAAATACAGAAACCTCATGGAAGCTGTCGTGTTTGTTGCTATAAGGAAAGCAGAGGAAATGGTTGTGGATAGTAGAGATGGAATTAGGGAGAAGAGAAATATCTATCATGGCCCAGAAACTGAAAGTGGACAGTCCTTGTTTCCTCTGATTTTGTGGTGCCTTTTAAAAAATCTTTTTAACAAAGAATCTTCAGTGGTAAATATTGGGAGAGTTAAAAGGAGGCTGGGCAGTAGGAGAGTTAGAATGAAGGATAACATAAACAGCTATAAGAATAAAGGAAAGGGAAGTGTGTGGAGGGTTACATGCTGTGGTTAATGGCTACCTTCATAGATATCCTTTCATAAAATTTTGATGTTTTGGATGTGGCATCCCCTCCACCTCCTCAAACATCAATCTATTAGTGAGAGTTGGGCAATCCTCTTGATCAATGTAGTGAAGTCCAACATTTCTGGCAGGGACCCAAATAGGTCTAAGTTGTTTCTGTAGAAAGACACAAAACAACTTCTAGTTGCAAGGAAAGGGTCTGGTTCCTTCCCAATCCAGTCCAATGGATGCTTCCATCAAACCAACTTGGGAGGAATTATTCCTGTTGGGTGCCAATGAGGGGAGATACGAGAGTGTTTGGAGCTCTTGTAAATGTTAAATATATTTAGAGTAGTCAGATCCATCATGAATTACAGGCTAGAAGGTAGGTGTTTGCTTTTTGATTTATGACTTGGACTTTTAGTGTTTGATGTATCCTTTCTATTATCAATTTGCCAGGGAGTTGTGAGGAATCCCAGTGTGGCATGCAATTTCACATTGTAAATAGAAGATTTTGAACTGGGAGCTAGTAAAGACAGGGCCTTTGTCAGTTTTTATCTGTTGAGGAATCCCCATAGTGGCAAAGCTACAGAGCATATGTTGAATTAGCTTTTTAACTCTTCTGTCATTTAAGGTATAGCCCTACAAAATGTGAATACGTATCAGCAGTAACAAAGTTATGTTTTTGTCTGCTGAAATGGGGAATGTTGGTGAAATCAATTTACCAGAGGACACTGGATTTGAGATCTCAGGTGTTAGAGCCCATAGTTTGTAAAGTTGGCGTAATAACAAAGGACACACAAAAGAACATGTTTTTATTATCTTCCCAAGCTGAGAAAGAGGGATATGGGGGAATTGGGTGTGAAGCCCCTTTATATTTGTGCATGTGCATGAATGGAATTGGTATCATTGCTCAATGAATTCTGTTAATGTTTTCCTATCAGGGAGTACATTTTCCTCTGGAAGGAGACTATAAGATCTGACATGGTGTTTGTAGAAGGAGTGAGATCTTTCTTGTAAAAGGGTGGAAGCATGTATGAGTAGAGGGGGAAGTGGATTGCTGTCTAATTTGACAAAGGATCTTGATAACCAAGGAAGAAAATTAACAGCATGTATACTCTCTAAAAATAGAAAAATGGGTGTATTGACTACTTTCAGGGCTAAATAGATAGCATATGGTTCCTTAGTGTGTGTGTGTGTGTGTGTGTGTGTGTGTGTGTGTGTGTGTGTGTGTGAGGAATAACTGTTTGACTCTAGTAATTGAAGGTGTTCATATTAAGGGGAGTAGAATATTATTGCCATGATGCATTCTTTCCTCCATTAGATAGTATTGAGGGGTCCCTGGTGATGGGTTTCTTTGTATAGGTCTGGGGTTAGGGCAACCATTGCAACAGAGGGAGGGTAGAATCCTATCTTTTCATTGGGGTAAGTGTCATCTATTTGTCCTGGGAGTCTTATTAAGCTATCAGTAAAGCAGAAGTAATTTCTGAGTAGTCATGGAAAGTAGGAGAGAGAAAGGTAGGTGACAATAATATTGGTTTATTTCCCTAAGGTTTGTAGGGCTTTATTTATGCTAGTTTTAATCATGATGTCCAGTGTCTCAGTTAAAATTCCAAGTGCACCATCCACCATGCTGTGATGTGAAGCACTACCCAGACCTGATATAGAGGTCCCACAAGTGTAAAGGACAGATTAAAGATAAGCTGTACAGACATTTTTGGATCATATCTACCAAGTAACAAGGCTTTTAGGACCATATTGACAGATTTTAGAGCTTGGATTTCCTCTGGAGAGAGGGCTTTTTATTTCATTTTAAGGGGTTAAAGAGGGGCTGCAAATGGGAAATCCAGGGTGAAAGCCAGTTATCATTACACCAACAGCTCTGCAATGAGGAAAGAGTTAAATTTGGGGGAAGGAAAAGATGGACTTCAGAAGACATATGAAGGTAAGGGAAAATTCTATTCCCGAGAATGCAATCGATGGAATGCTATTTCATGAGGGACTATTTTGAATCCAAGAGAGGATAAGGAAAGTATTAACTGGTCTTTAAATAGTGAGGGGGAGGTGGAAAGCCTCCATATACCAGGATATCACCAATGTAATGGTATTTAGTGAGACCTTTTTCTAAGTAAGGTTTGAAAGGAGTGGCCACAGACTGCATAGCGTGGGCATCAGCATGGTCCATGAGATTCATTTATTTTGTTTTTTGTTGCTTTTAATATTGTATGTATATCCATGTAAATGACTCAGTCAGCAACATTTTTCTGTGAAACTCTGAGTGCCAAGGATTTATTTCTAGAGTACAAATATTATAAAGAATATGGTATTAGAAAGAATATGACATACAGATATTAGCATACAATCTCAGCTTATGAGGAAGGGTTTTGCCAGAAGGATCTCTCAGTTTTATTGGACAGCATGACTGGACTGGCAAATTCCAGCCTTGGAAGAAAATATATCTCAAATCCGCTAGGTGTAATATAAAAATCTGCACCAAACCAGTATTAGATGCATATTTAAGCAGATCTTCACTCATAAGTTCTCCAAAGCTAGAATTGCATGCATAATGCTTTAGTAAATCCAGAAATCCTAGTAGGTCTACATGCAGGATTCATAAAGGACAACCCTTATCCAAATAGCTATTTGTATGTATTGAGCTGATGGAAGTGGAAAATCGGGTATTTTTCATGAAGGCTTGCCTTAGAGGCTACCCCATCTTCAAGGAGATGGTCCCATATACATGTACATGCAGGTGCCTTAAATAAACTCAGCTGTTATTAAAACAGGGGAAAATATTATCTTCAAGTGATATACTGATAGTAATGGAAGAGGAAGAAATTCTAGTATTGTTAATAGTCTGGATGTTTCCAAACACAAACTAGTCACATATTAATATTGAAGAAAATATTTTGAGTATTATAATTAAAAACACTTGAGTCTTAATTTTTTTGTTTTTTGAGACAGGGTTTCTCTGTATAGCCCTGGCTGTCCTGGAACTCAATCTGTAGACCAGGCTGGCCTCGAACTCAGAAATCTGCCTGCCTCTGCCTCCCAAGTGCTGGGATTAAAGGCGTGTGCCACCACCACCCAGCCAACCTGAGTATTAATTGCACCTGAAAAACAAAAATGAAGGTCACTGGCATGCAGACATGTGTTCAAAAACCCATAAAATCTTACATATGCATGCATGCACAGAATTATTGAGAATATACAAATTATTAAATATTTCTTTTCTAAAATAAATACTTCTGAAATTATTTATTATTATTACCCTATGAGAAAGCCTATGATAATCTTGTATATTTGGACCAAGGTAACATTTCTGTGTTACACCCAAGTTATAGTAGTCTACTAGACATAAGTATATGACTATGTATTATAATTCAGGCATCAATAAATAGCACTAGAGGAACCTGCCACAGACAGATAACAAAGAATCAGCAGATTGATCCATTTGGAAGCTCTGAGTCACACTCAGAAGAGCATGCAGAAATGAAGGCTCTTTTTCCCAGGTAGCCAGGATCTAGGGGCAAGCAGGTAGATGCTGGTCAGCCCCGAGGCTTCACTGGCTGGTTTTGTTTACTAGCAGTTGGTATCTAAGCCCAGGGTAAATTACATTTTATCTTGTCTTCCCCTTTCAAATTTCCTGCTTTTCCTGTAATACATGGGGCAGATGGAGAGACAAATGAATCAATAGCTCCCTCAGAAATTTCCAATGTTACCACAGACTTTTGCTTTCCATGCCTAGGTTTAAGATCTTTCTTCTGAATGGTTCTTTGACCATTTCCACACAATTGGCCAATCAGAGGCAAACAGGTAACAAGGGTCTCTGCAGCCAGTATTTTAACAGTCAGGTTTCTGGCTAGAGTCCAGCTCTCAAGTGGATCTAGCCAAAGCCTGATTATAAGCTTCTCCAGAGAAGGACAGCTTGTGAATCCTGCAGGTGACAAAGCTAATGAAATCCCAGCATAGGCAGATATTTGTAGGTATTCCCTACACCCCTTCTCTGAAATACATCCTCTGAATTCCTGTGCAGAAATGTTTTCCTGTTTCTGAAGGTACTACTTCTGATTTAAGATCTTTCAGCCCTGCCTCAGTTTTAGATCCCTGTACATTCTATAGATTTAGATATAAGGAATATAATTTGATTCAAGAATCAGTATCTGTTAGAAACTTTGCATGTACTGCTCATGACTCTCCCTTGGAAACCTATTGCGAATAATTGATATGTCAGAGACAATTATCGCCTGTACTCTTCAGTCTCGTTGAGATCCTCCATTTTGAAAATCTGTTACCCAAGTCACTCAGGGGGCAATTAAGTCTAACACTGGCAGTCTTCCTTCTTATCACCCTACTACCAACAAGGATTTCAAATGTTAATTTTCCAATTCATATTATATAGTCAGGTTTAAATTGTGAAATAGTGGTTTATACAGTTTGTTTTCTCTTCCATGTGTGCCACTTCCTGTCTATGAGGGCAGGAAAGTGATCAGTGTCTTGGAACATTAATTGTCTCTTTGTAGTGTTAAATTAGTATTTCATATTTCCATTGAAAGAAATTAGCCACTAGATTTTCTTAGCACACTCTGACAATATATCCACTTAATGACCCTTATTTATCATCTACATTCAGTTTCCACCAATCACTTCTCTACAGCATGTCATATCTTTTTATGCATATGTACTGTTTTGTCTGAGTTGCTCCTTATAACCACAAATGTATTTTTTGTCATTATTTATTAAAAAATAAATTCTTTCACACAATAATCCTGACCACAGATTTCCCTTCCTTCTCCACTCACAGCTCCCCCTCTTCCCATGCTAAGGTCTGTAATAGCTCTAAACACTAAGTAGATAACTAAAAATGATTTTAAGAGAAATTTTCTTAAATCTCGTTATCATACTGTGCCTATGATACCTAAGCCATCGTATTTTTAATGGAGAAACAAAAAGTAATAAAAGATACTTGGTATTGCATATCTACTAGTTTACTAGAGTTTACCAGTTAAGGCTGATGGAGTAAATAACAATTAAATGTTTACTGACACAGAAAATTTAGAGCAACAGTATCAAAAAAAGACCCTAGAGCCTTTCTATATGTCCTTACTTCCCTCAATTTATTGAAGGCACTTCTAATTAAATTGTGTGAAACAATGGATCCAGTGAATATTGCTATACATTCAGTAGACTTCCATGCTACCATACATACTAATTTTATTTAGGATACACAACACCTACTTACAACAGTAATTAAGCCTATTGAATAAATTAAATGTGATTTCAATACTAGTTCCTTATGTGCTCTTATGATGTCAGTGTGTTTGGAGTGACGTGGAAGGTCTAAAGATGTACTATGTAGAACAAACTTGTTTTTGAGCAAGGCTTAAGTTCAGTAGACTTCTGGTTTATGTCCTACCACATTATCTTAATTTTCCAGAAAGGTAGCATCACGTTTGACATGTAGCCAGTTTGCATTGTCATTTAGCCCCACATTCTCTTGCACTGTGAAACATTTCACACAATGCAAAAATGCAACATTTCCAATCTCCCATGGCATACTAAGTAAAATGACATATGTATTTAACACTATCCCTGATGGATCTGAGTAGTGTGTCTCCAGGTTGTGTAGATTTGTATTTCACTAAGACATAAAGTATTGAAAGACTGTGTGGAGACATGTCTGTTTGTAGGATTTGCTTCTTTAGTTAAGACAATCATCTGATACATTTTTTAATTAGATATTTTCTTTATTTACATGTCATATGATTTCTCCTTTCCTAGTTTCCCCTCCAAAAAACAAACAAACAAACAAACAAAAACAATAAGAATAAATTCCTGTTGCCTACCCCCCCATGCTTGCCACCCACTTATTGGTCCTGGCATTCCCCTACACTGGGACACAGAACCTTCACAGGGCCAAGGGCCTCTCCTCCCATTGATGATTGACTTTGCAATCCTCTACTATACAAATGCTGCCAGAACACGCAGTCCCACCATGTATAGTCCTTGGTTGGTGGTTAAGTCCCTGGGAGCTCTGAGGGTACTAGTTAGTTCATATTGTTGTTAGTCCTAAGGGGCTACAAACCCTTCAGCTCCTTTGGTCCTTTCTCTGACTCCTTTATTGGGGACCCTGTACTCATTTCAATGGATGACTGTGAGCCTCTACATATGTATTAGTCAGGTACTGTCAGAGCCTTTCAAGAGACAGCTATATTAGGCTGGCTTGTCCTTCCTTCAGTCTCTGCTCCATAGTTAGTCTCTGCAACTAACTATGTGTTATTTTGGGTTAGTCTCTGCTCCATAGTTAGTCTCTGCAACTAACTATGGGTTATCCGTGGGTATTTTGTTCCAGTTTTGAGAAGGAATGAAATGTCCATATTTTGATCTCCCTTCTTCTTTAGTTTCTTGTGGTTTGTGGGTTTTTCTTCCTGTATTCCAAACTTCATTGCTGGTGGGATTGCAGGCTGGTACAACCACTCTGGAAATCACTTTGGCAGTTCCTCCAGAAATTGGACATAGTTCTACGGGAGGACTCAGCTATACCACTCCTAGGCATACACCCAGAAGATGCTCCAACATGTAATAAGGACACATGCTCCACCATGTTCATAGCAGCCTTATTTATTATAGCCAGAAACTGGAAACAACTTAGATGTCCCTCAACAGAGGAATGGATACAGAAATTGTAGTACGTCTACACAATGGAGTACTACTCAGCTATTAAAAACAATGAATTTATGAAATTCTTAGGGAAATGGATGGATCTGGAGAATATCATCCTGAGTGAGGTAACACAATCACAAAAGAACACACATTGTATGTACTCTCTGATAAGTGGTTATTAGCAATCTGATACTTTTAAATTATAGTTTACAGATTCTGGATGTTAGAAATTCATCAGTTAATTGATGTGAATATATGTTACTCCATTGACTGAGTTGTTTTTCTACATATCAAGGTTTCTTAGTTTCTTTCTGTTGTTGATTTTTTTCCCTTTCTTATACTATGTTGGAATTTATATGTTTAGAGTATATACAACTTAATTGGTGTTTATAAATGGGAAAATGCGAGAACAATTTAATAATCCAGGATAGTTGTAAGTAGACAAATTGAAAGGTATCCTTTCTCATAGAGTATCTCAGAAGAGAACTTTTCACATATGTGGTGGCTTTCAACTCCACAGCCTGCCTCTCATGGGTAAACATTTCATTTACATGGAATGGAAACGTAAATTCCCTTCTTTTATTCTAATTAAAATCATCTTGCAGAATTATTTTGCAAATATATGTTTACTCTAAAATATTTTTAATAATTCCACAAATAACACATGTATTAACCTGTGAGTTCATCCTGAACAATCAGCAATGGAAAGTGAAGACTTGAAAATATAAGGGGAATCTTTCAGCTGAGATATAAATTCCTTCAATAGATGTGGCTACTATCCATATAGCTCTTCCTAGACAGAAAGTCTTTGACTGCAAATCCAGGTGGTTAATTTCCTATGCCCAATCAAGAGATAATAAAGATGATGGGAGGAGTTATTTGGTATCACATTTAAAATCAATCTACAAAGAAATATGACACTAGAGAAATAGTGTTGAAATTAGTGGATACTGTGATTTCAAAAATAGTTTTGGAAGACTGTCCACAAGGACTTGCAAAAATGTACTCTGTATGATTCAATCCTAGTAGATCAGAATCTATGGCATAGTTAGTTCCAACTCTTATTTTTTTTAGATATTTTATATACATTTCAAATGTTATCCCTTTTCCTGGTTTCTCCTCCAAAAACCCTCTGTCTCCTCTCCCTGCTCACCAACTCATCCCTTCCATTTCCTGGCCATGACATTCTGCTACACTGGGGCATAGAGCCTTCACAGGACCAAGGGGCTCTTCTCATATTGATGACTGACAAAGCCATCCTCTACTAAAAATGCATCTGGAGCCAAGGGTCCCTCCATGTGTACTCTTTGGTTGGTGGTTTAGTTCCTGACAGCTCTAAAGACAGAGGTTACTGGTCCTCCAATGGAGCTGCAAAACCCTTCAGCTCCTTAGGTCCTTTCTTTAGTTCCTCCATTGGGGACCCTGTGCTCAGTCCGACAGTTGGCTGAAAGCATCCACACCTGTATTTCTGAGATAGAGCCCCTCAGGAGACAGCTATATCAGGCTCCTTTCTGCAAGCACTTGTTGGTATCCACAATTGTGTCTGGGTTTGATAACTGTATATAGGATGGATCCCCAGGTAGGGCAGTCTCTAGATGACCTTTCCTTCAGTCTCTGCTCCACATTTTGTCTCTTTAACTCCTCCCATAGAAATTTTGTTTGCCCTTCTAAGAAGGACTGAAGTATTCACACTGTGGTCTTCCTTCTTGAGTTTCATTTGGACTATGAATTGTGTCTTGGATATTCCAAGGTTCTGGGCTAATATCCACTTATCAGTGAGTGCATACAATGTGTGTTCTTTTGTGATTGGGTTAACTCACTCAGGATGAACTTTTCTAGTTCCATCCATTTGCCTAAGAATTTCATATATACATTGTTTTTAACAGCTGAGTAGTACTCCATTGTGTAGATGTAACACATTTGATGTATCCACTCCTCTTTTGAGGATATCTGGGTTATCTAGCTTCTGGCTATTATAAATAAGGCTGCTGTGAGCATAGTGAAGCATGTGTCCTTATTACATGTTAGACCATCTTCTGGGTATATACCCAGGAGTGGTATAGCTGGGTCCTCAGGTAGTACTATGTCCAATTTTCTGACGAACCACTGAACTGGTTTCCAGAGTTGTTTTATCAGCTTTCAGTCCCACCAGCAAAGGAGGAGAGTTCCTTTTCCTCCATATCCTCATCAGCATCTGCTGTCACCTGGACTTTTGATCTTAGCCATTCTGACTGGTATGATGTGGAATCTCAGTATTGTTTTGATTTGCATTTCCCTAATGACTAAGGATGTTGAACAATTCTTTAGGTGCTTCTCACTTATTCAGTATTCCTCAGTTGAGATTTCTGGATGCCCTTGGATTTGGAGTATAAATGTTCAGACTTGGGTATTCTTCTTGGTAGATACTTTACCTTTGATGAGTATGAAGTGTCCTTCCTTATCTTTTTTGATGACTTTTTGTTGGAAGTCAACTTTCTCCAATATTAGAATGGCTACTCCAGCTTGTTTCTTGGTACCATTTGGTTGGAAAATTGTTTTCCAGCCTTTTACTTTGAAGTAGTTTTGTCTTTGACACTGAGGTGTGTTTCCTTTATGCACCAAAATGCTGGGTCCTGTTTTCATATCCAGTGCGTTAATGTCTTTTTATTGGGTAATTGTGTCCATTGACATTAAGCAATATTAAGGAATAGTGATTTGCTGTTCCCTGTTATTATTGATGTTATTTTTATATTTGTGTGGTTATCTTCTGTTGGGTTTGTTGATTACTTTCTTGCTTTTTCTAGGGTGTAGTTTCCCTCCTTGTGTTGGCATTTTCCATCTGTTATCCTTTGTAGTGTTGGATTTGTGGAAAGATACTGTGTAAATTTGGCTTTGTCATAGAATATCCTGGTTTCTCCATCTATGATAATTGGTAGTTTTGCTGGGTAGAGTAGACTGGGTTGGCATTTGTGCTCTCTTAGGGTTTGTATAAGGTCTCCTCAGGATCTTCTAGCTTTCATAGTCTCTGGTGAGAAGTCTTGTGTAATTCTGATAGGTCTGCCTTTATATGTTACTTGACCTTTTCCTTTACTTCTTTTATTATTCTTTGTTTAGTGAATTTGGTAATTTGAAGGGAGGAATATCTTTTCCTGTCCAATTTCTTTGGAGTTCTGTAGGCTTCTTTTATGTTCATGGCCATATCTTTCTTTAGGTTAGGGAAGTTTTCTCCTATAATTTTGTTGAAGATATTTACTGGTCTTTTAAGTTGGAAAAGTTCACTCTGTTCAATACCTATTATCCTTAGGTTTGGTCTTATCATTGTGTCCTAGATTTTCTGTATGTTTGTGTTAGGAGTTCTTTGCATTTTGCATTTCTTTGACTGTGTGTCAATGGTTTCTATGGTGTCTTCTGTCCCTGAGATTCTCTCTTCTCGCTTGTATTCTGTTGATGATGCTTACATCTATGACTTCTGGTCTCTTTCCTAGGTTTTTGATCCAGTGTTGTATCCCTTTTTGATTTATTTGTTTCTATTTCCATTTTTAGATCCTGGATAGGTTTGTTATGTTTCTTCACTTGTTTGGTTGTGTTTTCCTGTAATTCTTTAAGAGATTTTTGTGTTTCCTCTTTAAGGTCTTCTACCTGTTTACCTGTGTTCTCTTGTATTTCTTTAAGGGAGTTATTTATGTCCTTCTTAAATTTCTCTATCATCATCTTGAGATGTGATTTTTAAATCAGTCTTGCTTTTCTGGTGTGTTGGGGTGACCAAGGTTCACTGTGGTGAGAGAACTGGCTTCTGATGATGCCAAGTAGTCTTGGTTTCTCTTTCTTATATTCTTGTGTTTGCCTTTTGCAGTTTGCTTATCTCTGGTGTTAGCTGTTCTTGCTGTCTCTGGGCTTTCTTGTCTCTCCTGCAAGTCTGTGTGTCAGTAATCCTGGGAAATCAGTTCTCTCTAGGAGGAATTTGGGTTTGGAAAGCAGTGGTACAGGGTCAGCTCTGGGGTACGGACAGAGACTGGAAGACTCCTGTCCCAGGCAGCACATCAGTTCATGTGTCCTGAGGGTTCCAGGAGGGCTTCTCTGAGCAACAGTAGTGGTTCTATCTGCACTCATACCCCTATCCACACTCCTGGGAGGCTCAATCCCTCCCAGCACTATTTGAGTATGGAGCCCTGTGGCAGAGGATCTGCTACCTAGTTTCAACTCTTGTCTTCTCTAAATCATAGTTTTCAATGTGGATAGAACCTCTTGTTTCACATATGCTATGTTATTAATCTTTCATGAAATATATCTGCAGTTCTCCAGTCATGGAGACACCATCTAAAATATTCTCTTTAATTTCAAGCTCAGATTGATTATTTACTTATTTTATCTAAATATTTATTTAATTTTATTTAAAATAATTGACTCCAATAAGTACAAGATTTATGAACATGGATATGGAGTTCTTCCCTGGTACATTGGCGCTCTACAAAGAGTAGTTCAGACCAGAAATATCACTCTCCCCATATTTGTACACCACAAAAATACATACCATCTAGTTACTTGTTAGAATTTTTCACACATTTGATTTTGTGCAGGTCTTATGTTTTGTTTTTTGTTTGTTTGTTTTGTGAGGTCAGTATGCAATTGCCATTCAAGTTCAGAACAAATATTTCCTATCTCTCTTTCTTGTTTTCTTGTTCTTATATCCCCATGTGTTTCTCATTCTACTTTCTTTATGCATCACTTTTGTTAGTAACAATAGCAGAATACTGGAAACTTGCAGAGGCATAGGTAGACAGACAAAGTACAGGTAATGATGCTGAAATGGAGCATCCTTATTCTTTAAATTTATTTCTAGAAGAAGTAAAAAGAAGGCCCTGGAGCAGATATTAAATAGAAACAATAGGAGAACCAAGAAATCCCAGAAGGCTTTGGAACATTGAACTTTTAAGTTCCCTGACTAGAATTATATGTGAAAAAAAATATCAGCCCGTTGCTTATTTGCTTACTTACTGTTTATGAATTTGAGAATAGAAAGCTCAAAGGAAACACATATTCTAGAGGTTTTTTTTTTGAGTAGTGGTTCTTACATAGACAAGGATACATTGTGAGTTATTAAGGTTACTAGAATTGGATAAAGAATGAATTTTTACAGCACTGACTCCTAGCAACAGACTGGAGCATTAGTTGTAGAATCAGACACTTAGTCCTGCACGGACAGAAAAACCAGAAGAGATTAAGTGCTGTAGCTCAGAAATCAGTCTGGCCAGTTCTGAGAACCTTCTGTGATTCCCCTGAATTTCATTTTGTAGTTTATAAATGATGTGTCATTTCTAGTTTTACTACTTTTGCAACTTAATACAACTTTCCTTAACATACCTCAAGAGTAATAGGTACTCTGGATGTGAGAGATTACTGGCATCTAATAGTTAAATGGTGTCTTTGCAAAAGTCTACATGTCATAACATGGATCTCTCTTATTCTGATGATTCTTCTGATTATTACCTTTTCCTCCAGTTATATACCCATTGCTAATATGTCTTTAGTCCTTGTGTAATAAATGTTACAACACCTGCTGAACTGGATTCTATATAGTTGTAACTTAATCCAATGTTGAGCACTAGACCTCATGGTTTTATTGTAAATTATAAAAAGGATGGTTGACATTACTAGAAAGCTCATTTTGAAAACTGAGAGTCAAAAGCAAATAACAATAGCCCTGCATGCTTGTCAATTATGTATGTGAACCTTACAGAATTTTAAAGGACCAGTGAGTTGCATGTAACTAGCTTCTGCTGGGTGGTTCTAGATCACTGCAAAGATACATGTGTAAAACTTGAAGAGGTAATGGCAGTCTCCCAGCAAGACTTCCCACCTGCTCATTTGGGTATCAGACAGGAATGGAATGGTCCATAAATTCAAACTTGTTTTGGATGACCAACCTGCCCTGTTAGCTGTAGTTGAGAATTCTAATTATTTCTCTTAGATAACTCCAAATGACTTTTTGTTATACAGGACTAAGCCACATAACTGACATCTTATAGAGTTTGCATGTGCTAGCTTATGAAAAATCATCTCAACTGGTTTTGTTGACCATGTCTGTGTCAAAAGAGTACATATAGAAGACCAAACAGTGTTGATATACCCTTACTTGAGTATTGACACACTCCATCTCTCTTGTTAAAAGCTACACACACACGTACATATATATGTACAATATATATATATGTTTGTCCATTTGTGTGTGTATATATATATTATACATATATATTGTATGTATAATACATATGGAGGATTCCATATATGAATCTTTGGGAAACCTATCATTCCTGTTGTGAAAGGCTTTCTGTTATGTACATTGTGACAGAGTTACTTATACTACAGTGACTAGCCTATCAGGTATGCTCTGCCAATAAAACCAAGAACTTCATTTGTTCATCAGAGCAAATTTTGATTAATTGCCACTGACACATTAGGAAGAATTTTATGCATTATTCACATCTCTTTTCAAGAGAATGAATTTTGTAGTGCTTGGGGTACTAGGGAGATAGTGACAAATCTGACAATGAGTTTATGAAATGAATGGATTCTATCCTAGAGGTGGGGATGAGTAAAGTAAATGAAGCAACTGTGAATGATGCAGTGGAATTTGAGGAATAGATGTTTACTTGTTGTTTATCTCTATTCTCTTTGTGGGAACTGAATGGAAGGGGTATGTCTTTTGCCAGAAATTTGATCACACTGTGAATCCTGACATCATGTTATTTATTAGAAAACAAGTAATTCTAGTTGTGGTGTTGCTCAGCCCTTAGCACATACCTTTATTTCCTCTGGCTGGAATAGCACAGGGCCTTATTATACACCTTTAATCTTAAACTATGAAGGTGAAATTAGTTTGTAGAAAGAAGCATCTATGTTGGAAATGACATCTAATTGAGTGGCAGAAATAATGACAAATCAGAAAGATTTGACAGAATAGGATATGCTCAACTCCCACAACAGGAGAGAAAAGGGGGTCTACAACAGGGCAAGTGTGAAAAAAAAGAAGGGAGCTTTACTGGGACAGTTGTACCAAGACAGGATGCAGAGAGAGAAAATGCTAGATGAAGATAATGCCAAATTGAGCTACAGAGTGAAAAGTATCCAGGAGATAAGAACAGAATTCCAGAGTTAGTTTTAGACTAAGAGGAGGCAAATCAGAAGCCAATAGAGAAGCCAGATGGAATAATTCAGCTTGTAGGGGAATTTAGATTCACAACAGTTGAGTTGAACCAGCCAGCCAGTTAGTATAATAAGAGTTAGCTTGCTGGGTGGTGGTGGTGCATGCCTTTAATCCCAGCACTTGGGAGGCAGAGGCAGGCGGATTTCTGGGTCCGAGGCCAGCCTGGTCTACAAAGTGAGTTCCAGGACAGCCAAGGCTACACAGAGAAACACTGTCTCAAAAAAAAGGGGGGGAGGTTAGCTTATTCAGCAGCAAGTCTCAGAGACTGCAAACATTCTCAGCCTAGATTAGATTGTACAAAGTTTAGAAATTTCCAGGAGCAGGCCTAGGTTAGCAGATGGAATCAATAACTGTTGGAGAAGACAATTACTCAAGCACATAAAAAATACTTCTACATATGTCCAGTACATAAGATAGTAGCTCTCATGAATAATGTGAGCTCAATAGTGTCTGAGATGTCAATATGGTAAATCATAGAATAGCAGTCATTCTCTGTATAGTATAATGTGGCAATCTTTATGGATGTATGGATGATTTTCATCACACATCATGGAAGAAATATCACTGACTAGCTACAGATGTAGCAAGGCTGCTGCTGTTTGAAATAGGAAATTTGTCCCTGGGAAATCTGACAGCCCTGTGAAAGATGATATGTATAAGTTTGAAATTTTGTCAGAAAATGATAGTTTTCTACTATCTTTATTATTGGCTACTTATGTAGTGAGTGAATTGAATACAATGAGAGAAATACAAATGTTGCCTACTTAGTTTTAATGTTAAAGTTGTAAAAAGTAGAATGGTGTGATTAAACCAGTAATAAGGATCACAGATTGGTAACCCAAAATCAGGAACCCAAGCAAGGAGTCTTATATCAGTGAGAAATGGATATATTTAGGAAACAAATAAATATATACCTTAATAAGGTCCAAGTTGACACAGAGAACATGGAAATAAATGAGCATCCATGCATGTGTTAGTCATAATTTTGCTCATATTCCAGAGACATCTTAAAAGATAAGTATAATCAATGGAACTTAAACACTGGGATATCTAGATGTATAAAAAAGCTTTAACCGGGCTAGTGTGATGGCTCACTGAGTAAGAGCACTGACTGCTCTTCCAAAGGTCCTGAGTTCAAATCCCAGCAACCACATGAACCACAGGATGGCTCACAACCACCTGTAAAGAGATCTGACTCCCTCTTCTGGTGCATCTGAAGATAGCTACAGTGTACTTATTTATAATAATAAATAATTTTTTTTTTATAAAAAACTTTAACCAAGCAAAGAAATTATCTCTCACAGACTGTGTCTTTTACAGGATGCTAGAGCACACTAACCACACTACCTGTATTTAGACAGATGTTGTGTAACTGAGGTTGTAAAATGGTAGTCTTTTCCTGATGAATTGCTTCATACAAACATTAGAGACCCTTATATATTACCAGAGGACATCACTTTGAATACCATAGGATAGAAAAAAAAATGAGCTGAAACAAGCATGACTTATGCATGAAAAAGTTGTGAGAAATGGAGTCTATGATGCTTAGGTTACTTGGCCTTATTTTATAGTCTACAGAAGAAATTTAATTAAGAGCTGGATTCAGCTAGGGTGTCTAGATTAGCAGGGTGGTTTACTGGATCTCATAGGCATTTAATACACCAGAATATTTATAAAATTTGGAATCTCTATAGATGTAATTAAGTAAGACAAATATGTAAAGAATATTCTCTTTTGTATTTTATACCATAATTTTGTCTGAGTCTGAGCTCAATAGTGTCCATAAATTTTATACCATACTTTTTGTCTGAGTCTGAGATGCCTGTATCTGGATATTTTTTCCAGATCCATAAATTTGCCTGCAAATTTTATGATTCATTGCTTTTAACAGCTGAGTAATATACAATTGTTTAAATGTACTGCATTTATTAATTTTCAGTTGAGACCATCTTGATTGCTTCCAATTTAGGTGTCTGAGGAATAGAGAAAACAATGAACATAGTTGATCAAGTGTCTCTGTGTTGAGATTGTAAAACAGGAGTACAAATTAGAACATATAAGAGAAATGCAATCAGAGAAAAATAGGTAACTGGCATACCATGAGCAAAGGTGTTAATATTTGTGTTGATCCTCAGTTCCTAAAGGGGAAAATGAAAGACATCTTCTGTTTAATGATATATTGATAGTCCTTAATGTCTGTCAGGAATATCAGAGAAGACATCTGTAACAAAGCAATATCAGTAAACGTAAGTCGAACTTTTGTGTAGACAATTACCCAATACTATATGCCTACTATGTTTCATATTTCAGCATTAACATCTTATTAATATCCACATTCCAAATACAACAATCAGTCCAAGAGTTCAAAGTGTGAAAAGTAAATCCATGTAGAAACCAGATGGACCTTCTACAAGGAGAGTCCTAAGATCACCTCTAATGGGAAGGGGTATCTAATTGATAGAGAAAGTAGGTAGCAGTTCCATTGAGCAAAATGGAGGTATTTGTAAGGTCATTATATGCTCTACAATAATAATAACTTCTCACCTCTGGGAAAGCAAAACTGTGAGATTATACTACATAATTGAAGGAGAGGCATGGACTGAGTACAGCAATGAATGTGGTGGGAGTCATGCTGAGGCAGTTGATTACATTATTTCTATAGTCAGGAATTAGACAACCCAAAATATGTGTTCATAGTTCAATGTTTCTCTCCTTTTCATTGTATGTTTTGTATTCTTCAAAATATGATGGATATGTACTTTGATTTTCTATATACTGATCAGATTCTTACTAAATCTTTCCTCTAAGTCATATTTTCATGTTGATATGGAACAAGTTATCACATGCCAGGCCTCCACTCTTATGTAAATGTGTATGTACAGTCATAGCCCAGTAAATCCTGGAGCCACATTCCAAAGCACTCCCTTCATTTTAAATGCAAGTTTTATTTAGTTAATTCATTTTGTTTGTTTATTTGTTTGATTTTTATTCTAAAGAAAATACACTTGATATTTGATAAGATTAGGAACAAGAACAAAATTGAAAAACTCTACTAATGAAGTCATTTTAAGAAATATACAAAATAATAACATAATGAAAACAACAGAAACAAATGAACATGTTTTTCTTGCCAAGATCTTGCATGTCTTAATTTTTTTTTAACCTTGGCGTGTCTTAATTTTTTTTCTTATTTTAAATTTAAGCATATTTTGATAATAGTATATCCTACACCCAAGTGTTTTCATATCCTTTCCTCATCACTACCCACTCAATTTTATATTCTTTCTTAAAATTTCTTATATTTTTTATATACACACACACAAATATCTTATGCTAAAGTTGGACAAGACAATACCCAAAAAGCCGAAGAGCCCAAACAAGGCAGAGTAATTAGAATCCAATTCATTCACACATAGAGATACTTGATAAAAAGATTAAGATGGAAGTCAAAATATAAGCACAGAGAATCTAGTGCAGGCAGGGGCAGCCTAGTTCATGCAACGTCAGTGTGTTTGTGAGTTCATATGAGTTTCGCTCATGTTGATTTAAATTGATTTCAGTGTCTACTCCATCTCATCTCTCTCTGACATCCTTTGAGTTTCTTCCCTGATCTTTCGGCATAGAATTTTATGGAGAAATCCATTTAGGGCTGACTGTTTCATGGACTCACACTTTTTGTCTCATGTCTGCCAGTGGGTTTCTTTATTTTTTTTTATCTGCTTCAGATGGAAACTTCTCTGATGATCTTTGCAAAAAGTACCAGTCTTTTATGATTCTATTGTTTGTGGTTTGGTTAACATGGACTATCATCTAATAGTTACATAGAAGAAATTTTATACCATACTTTTTGTCTGAGTCTGAGATGACTGTATCAGGATATTTTTTCCAGATCCATAAATTTGCCTGCAAATTTTATGATTCATTGCTTTTAACAGCTGAGTAATATACAATTGTTTAAATGTAGTGTATTTATTAATTTTCAGTTGAGACCATCTTGATTGCTTCCAATTTAGGTGTCTGAGAAATAGAGAAACAATGAACATAGTTGATCAAGTGTTTCTGGGTTGAGATGAATCACCATTTGGGTATCTTCTGAAGAGGGATAGAACTGGAGCATGAAGAAGACTGATTCTTATCTTCCTGAAGAATTGCTACACTGATTTCCATAGTAGTGGCTAAAGTTGGCATGTCCATAAAAATATTTATGAGAGTTCATCTTATTCAACATTATAAATAGCATGATTTTCACATGTTTTACTGTTCTTAGCCATTCTACAATGTGTAAATTGAAATTCCCGAATAGTTTTCTTTTGCTTTTACCTGATAGCTAAGATATTAAATATTTCTTTAAACGTTTCTCATACTTTTGATGTTTCATTATTGAGAATTCTTGGCTTTGACCCATATACCATTTTTTATTGAATATTTTATTTATATTCCAAATATTATCCCCTTTCCTGAATCCCCTCCATAGAACCCCCCTATCCCATCCCCATTTTTTTAAACCTCAGAAACTAGCTGATATTGAAACAATTTTTTTAACCTCCTAGAAAAACTTTTCACTCCCAGGGATCTAGGTTACTTGACTCTGTTGTTCTTCCTGTGGGGTTCCCATCATTTTTATTGCTTCAATCCTTCCCCCAACTCTACCATAAGAGTCCCTGGCCTGTTTCAGTGTTTGACTGTGGGTATATTCATCAGTCTCAGTCAGCTGCTAGGTTGAGCCTCTCAGAGGACAGTTATGCTAGACAACTGTCTGCAATCAAAACAGAGTTATCATTAATAAGGTCAGGGATTGGTATTTGCCCATGGGATGTGTATCAATTTGGGTTGGTTATTGTTTGGGCATTCAATCAATCTCTGCTCCATCTTTAATTCTGCATTTGTTTTTGACAGAAAAAAACAACTTGGGTTAAAAGTTTGTTGATGTGTTGGCGTCCTTACCACTCTACTGGAGATGCTGCTTGGTTACAGAACATAACCTCTTCAGGGTTAATATCCCAAACTATTGGGGATTTTGGCTAAGGTCACTGCATTGAATCCTAGGAGCCTCACCCATTCCAGTTCTTTGGTACTTCCTAGAGATTCTCCCCAACCCACTGCCCTGGCTACTGCAGATTTCCATTCATTCTCTTGGCCCTCTGTCCCTCTCTCCTATCTCTCCCCATACCAGATCCTAACCCCCTCATTTCCCTACCCCTAGAAGCTCTCAGAGTCTGAGCCACCAACCAAAGTACATACACAGGCTAGAAGAGACGCTGCAGATGTTCAGCTCAGTTTCCATATTGTATGGTGATTTATCAGTCATCTTTTCTCAAGTTTCTAAGGATGTATTGTCCTTTTATGACCAATACCAATGCAGACACTGCATACATGAAATGCAAAGACCTACCTGTAGGCAAACAACCATATGCATCAAATTAAAATGCATAAATCTTAAAAAAAAGTAACAATAAACCATCTGTAAGGATTACATTGGGAATCAAGTTAATGGTCCAAGAAGTATTTGAAGGAATCTCTAGTAGTATGAGAGTAAGATAGAAGCCTGGATATGTAATTTCAAATGGTTAAACTGAAGAAATAAATGACAACAGAGTGATTTACAAAGAAAGAAAGAGAGAGAGAGAGAGAGAGAGAGAGAGAGAGAGAGAGAGAGAGAGGATGAAAGAAAGAAAGAATGAAGGAAAGAAAGAAACCCTTTTTATAATCCAACATCCCCTTTCTGAAATCCCCAGACACTTAGTAAGTCTGAGGAAGTTGTGGTAAATTCAAATAAAGTGTTCAGTCTTTTTCCATCAAAGGATATATAAGACAGAAATGAAATTCCTTAAGGATCATCAGATTTTAGTCTCCATAGAACTGTGCAGCTTTGTATTAGCCAATTGTATACTTGGAAGCTGGCCTTTGATCAGACTGATGGACAGGACTGCTTTATTTCAGGATGGTTATTTTTTTATTTAAGTTTCAATAACTCTGATTTTGGTCATTCCTCTGTTTCTGAGCACTGGTATAAAAAACTGCTTGATTTTCTTGTGTCCATGGTAAAACTTCTTTTTCCCTCCTGTTACCTTGGATTCAATTGCCTCATATCTGGTTTTCTAATTCATTCATAAATGATGATTGTGGCATCATATTTTTGTTTACAGAATCAACTGAAGTCACACTGAAAATAAATAATAGCAATTTTGCTTTGAATTTAATGTGACAAGGGACTGGAATTCAATAGGAGGTGGCTTTAGCTATTTATAAGAGAAAGTTCTGTTCATTTGTAGAAAACTTTGTTGGGGCTGATAGACCTTAAGTCATTGAAGGATATGTCCAGAAATCAAAGAGCTACTAGATGCTAGTACTTGAACTGCTTTAGAGATCTTAGTAGAAGAGGCACAGGCTTTCTCCATAAAAGGATTACCACCACAGTGCTGATGCACAGATGAGTGTCTGAGCCTTTACTTTCCTGTAGTCTCCACATGGAATGTGATGTATGACCTCTGAGGAAGCAAAACAGTTCTTTATGAATAGGGTTTGTTTGACTGGGCTCTCAAGACATTGACTACTATGTATGTGCAGATGTTCCTTTCCTCATTCCCTGCCACAGGCTCCTTCCTTCCTTATTTTGTCTTCGAAGTACTCTGCTGATCTTTCTAACTATAATAGGTTCTAGTGTTACATATTACTACATGTGAGAAGTGAAAAAAAGTAAGAAAAATAAATCTGGGGCCCAAGGATGTGGTTCAGCATTAGAAAAATTGACTGAATACATGACGTTCTGGTTCTCTCTGCAACACTAGAAATTTCAGTCCAATTGTAAAATATATTTATTTTTGTCAAAAGGAGACTTAACAGTTTCTCTGGCTTTGAGAATATATTGAATATATATAGAAAAACATGATATTTTCAATTAACAGAACTCTTTTCCAAATTTGGAGATAAGTGGATACCATATGGAAACTGGATTCCTCACTCAACAGTATACATAATTTATTATAATCACTCTTGTACACACATTTATAGAACATTAGAAACTTTCAAAAGAACAGTAATATATGAGTTAATCATTCTCATAACAAAATATAACTAAGACAGGAACAAAAGTGCCAAAAGAAAAGTATACAGTAGCAATTCATTTAAGTTGTGAGCTTTTAAAATGTGACTTAAGCCATTCAAATGGGTGTTATAATAAAAATAAGGGACTTTGCTAGAAGGATATTTGCCTATCTATCTATCTATCTATCTATCTATCTATCTATCTATCTGCAATACACTTGCTCATATTACATTGAGTAATTATATATAAAATATAGTGTTTACCTGTGAATTTTCATAGTGCAATCATCTTTTGTTTTGTTTTGGTGGTATTATCTTCATGTATACAAGATATAGGACACAACAGTAGATACAATACATGTGTGTACTTTCAGCCATAATTGGCAGAATCAATATTGCTTTAACATAAATATTAAATGCTAGTTAACATTCTTCTTTCTAAATATTTTAGAACACATATAAGGAGACATTACACTGTGAATCCAGCCAATCCCACACTTTTCAAATGGCTTGAAAAGTAATCCTGAGTATACCACACCCAAGGATTAAAGTTACAATCTCTAGAGATTAAAGAGAGAACAAAACAAAACAAAACAAAACAAAAACTATTCAACACAGACTATCCCACCAGTCATTGGACTGTTTTACTAAAGGATTTGGAGGAATTCCTCATATATTTTGACTGTGAGTATTATAGGACATTTACATTGGTAACACCATCATATACCCTTATTCTTAAACATATATGAGGCATTATGACTAGGGCATCAAAGGAGAGATTGTGTAACAAAACACAGTCCCTCCCCATATTTCTTTTATTATCAAGGAAGAAGGTTTATGTTGAAATATCTAACTATTTCAATCATGAATTCCAAACTTAGAGTTAATAGTGGAGGAGACAAAAAATGTAAAGCTTGTACTCTGACACTGAATGGATCCAATAAAATCCTGCTCATTGCTCTTCCAAAGGCTGTTGAAATGACCACAGAAGTATACATCATCAGAGTCCCTATACATTGAATGTATAACTCCTAGGTTCTGCCCAATATGATCACAATTTATCCAGATAAGTTATTCTTCACTCTTATAATATAATGTATTTATAAAAAGATAAAGAAAAGGGGTATAGGTTTTGTCAAATGAGTGGTAATGTGTGGGGAAGGGAGTGCCTCGGCTGGCCTATGCTAAGGCATCTCTTCCCTGTGAGAGACCAGCCACATGACAGTATAGTATAAAATAGAGTAGTATAGAAAAGAAAGGCAGAGAAGAGGAGTAGAGAAGTAGAGGCTGACCATGAGCATGTGGAGGGAGAGGGGGAAGGGAATGGGGAAAAAGCGAGGGGGAGATGAGAGGACAGAGAGTAGTAAGAAGGCAAGAGCAAGAGAGAGTGGATAGGCAAGCAGCACCTTTGGTAGGGAGTCAGACATACCTGGCTGCTGCCAGCCAAGTGTGGTACAGAGCTTAGACAAAACATTCCCCCATATGATTCAATGAAAAAAGAAAAAAAATAGAAAGTGAGGATATAGGAGCAAGAATATGTTTTCCTGATCTCTAAGCACTTCCTGGTGACTTTGGGGCAATGTGTTTCTAGTAAACCTAGAAGAATAGGTATGAGAATGTTGGTCCAGTCTTACAAGAATTGACTGTTTCCTTGCTGTCCAGGGTCTATGGAGCCATCTGTGGATAGATCAGAAGGAACAGGTCTAGTAGAATCATCTGTGTCTGTGAGAGAAGATTGGAGCAGTAGGTTGCTTCTCTGGAGATGTCCTGGTTGTAGTAAGTGTTTGGGCTTGATGAGATGCTGAAACACACACACACACACACACACACACACACACACACACACAGACACACACACACACTATAGATAGAGAATAAAATTAAGTATATTTAGTAGAAGAATATTTTTTCTTAGGTGTATATTTGAAAACCAGAAGAACCCCACCTTCTGGAATAGGTAGTAAGTGGGAAATTTAGATTATTGATTAGCAGATGTACGTATCTGGATGGAGTCTATTCGGGCCATGAGAGGTAGATCTGTGTGTGTTTTCTGTAGCTTATATGTTGGCCAAAGAGATAGTAACATGAGTTAATAACATGAAGATTCTTTAAGATGAGCCTTTTGTGGAGTAGAAGGAACAAGAATTTGTGATTAAGATTTGGATTGAAGAGTGGAATGTTTAATTAGAGTTAGACAAATTTATAGGAACTCAAATAATACTAGGACAGTAGCATAGCAGGAAGAAATATGAAGCACTTAATCAATGGAAACTGAGTTTAACTAAGGAAGTAACAGATTATATCTGTAAAAGCATACATATGAACTTGTGTAGCATTTATCATGAAGTCTGTAAGAAATTTGGCAGTCTTAGCTAGTTAGCGAATTAATGAGTAGATGTAATGGTGGATTACCTTAGGGTAAGGAGCTAGGTCTGTTTTGTAGCTGTCAATGTAGTGTGAAATCTGAGAATGAGTAATTTAGAATCTAGGGTCATATATTAAAAAAATGACAGAGTCCTTCTATAGTCCAAACAGTTTCCTGTGGGCTCTGTTGTCTCCATGGCAAGCTGTGCTGAGTCAGTCTGGCTTTCAAGCCCAGAAGACTGAGGGCTATTTATGAAGAACTCCTCACCCCTGCTTTTTTCTTGTGGATCAAATTAACTCCTAAAATGAGAAATGTCTCACTTTGACTTAGACAATATTAGACACTCTAGTCTGTCTACAGTGTTTTTGGTTGTTTTCCAACCACATCCAGGCAGTCTCTTGTAGCTGTGTCCTTGTAGGGTAAATTGTTAAGGTCTCCTTCTGAGACCTTGTAGGGTAAACTGCTATGCTTTGGATATTCTGTCTGTCATAAACTTTTATTAATAATTAACAAACTTCTGACAAGATTGAGGGCTAAATCAATTGATCATATCTGAATAGGGACACCATAATTTAATGGCAGTATCAAAAATCATTAGTTATCCAGACAGGATAGGAAAATCTTAAGAAAGTTTGACAGGCTGTGCAAGTAGAGAAAAACACACTTTGCATTAGTAGTAAAACACTTGGTTTAGGGTTGGTGGGTAACAGAATGGAAAGTATCAGGGATAAGAAGGCTATGAGACAGTAGTGATAGAATGTTATGTCCAGGCTGTGACCCAAACTGAGCACACAGGCCATGAGAACAGGCCTGTGGGATAAGAGACAGGTGCACAAATGTGTAGATGAGGCACCAGGCACACACCTGGGCTGGAGAATGGGACATATGCACAGCCTGAAAAAAACATTTTGCTAGGATCCATGATTATAGTGCCCTAGGTAGTTCAGGGCTGCACTGCAGGTGGTGATAGTGACAAGTGGTGGGGTGGTCCTGTGTCATGCACTTATTGGACACAAGCAGGGGTGACAGGGCTTCCTCCTTGAAGCTGGAATCCCCAGAGCTTCATGCTACTTGCCAGAGCTGCTCCAACCTGCCTTCTGGAGTCAATGGTGGGCAGGTGGAAGGGAAACACCATCCTAGTACTGTGTTAGCTATTCCTGTGAGGGCAGCTTGTACTCACTTCATGAATGCCAGGCTGGCCTCAGGTGGCCACAAAAGGCAGTGACAACAGACACAGGAGTAGATAGGATAGGGCATGGCCAAAGCTGCTTTTCACAAGGATGTAAGGTGAGCAGCCAGGCAGGGGTGATGGCATCCTTGGCAGGCAGAGAACAGGACCCCCTGCACAAGACAGAGAGTTCAAATGTAGGGGAAGTGATGGTTGCAAGAATGGGAAAGCAATAACTCAGCAGACAGAGTCTCTGAGAGGATGCAAGGGGCAAGGTCAGAACCACTTTTCATGAGGAAAACAGGAAGCAGAACAAATTACAAGAGAATTAGGGCTGTTCTGGGCTGACATGGCAGCAGCCACAGTGGAGTGGAGAGCAAGCAAATGAGAGGGAGGAGGGGGAAGCCTACTCTATGAATTGCTAGTGAGAGAGTTGTTTTAAGGTGCCAGCTTAGTGTCCATGTAGAGATATTGCTTACTGGTTGCTGTGAATTAGAGGAAGACATCCCAGTAAGTAGGTTCATGTTGGTGAAGACAGACCCATAGGTGAAAATATGGTTTATTAACTACCTTTACCAGCATCCCAAGGATATTATTAATAACCAGAGAGTTTTCTAGCACAGGCCAGACCACTAGGACATCATGTGATGGGCTGCGGGCTATGCTCTAGGCCAGTGCCTCTAAGCTACAGCGAGTTTACCCAGGCCTGGGGTTTCTCAGCAGCAAGAAAGAAACTGTCTCAAAGGAGGAAAATCTCACCCAAGGGGAAAAGTCCTAGAACAAGGATCAGTGAAAAGACTGAATGCCTCCATCCTCAAGGGAAGCACAGCAGGGGTAGCTCTGGGCTCAGGAACTCTCCCCTGGGATCATGGGAACATTTACTCTGACCAATGGTTGGAGGGGACTTACAAGTTCTCCTAACTTTGGGCTAGAGAGCATTGTAACTCCATGTGATTGCAGAGGGGCATACAAACCTGCATAATTTCTAAATACAAGACACAGAAACATATGGTGTGTTTATGAAAAGATAAGGAGAGAAGGACTATGTTTTGGTGACTATGTGATGTGGTAAGGGGAATGGGGTGCCTTGGCAGGCCCATGCTGAGGCATCCCTTCCCCCTGAGGTACCAGCCACTTGATGATATAGTCTAGAATGAGTTTATTCAGGATATGGGGAGGGAAGTTAAGAGGGTAGTAGATGGAGGGAGAGAGAGAGAGATAGAGAGAGAGAGAGAGAGAGAGAGAGAGAGAGAGAGAGGAGAAAAAGGAGGAGGAGGAGGAAGAGAAGGAGGAGGAGGAGGACAAGGAGGGCGAGGAGAGAAGTGGAGGCCAGAGATGAGCACATGGAGAGAGGGAGGGAAGGGAATGGGGAAGGGAGAAGAGATGAGAGGACAGAGCAGGAGCTGTAAGGCAAAAACAAGAGAGAGCAGATGGGGCAAGCAGCCTCTTTTATACTGAGTCAGGCATACCTGTTGCCAGGTAACCGTGGGGTGGAACATAGACAAAATGCTAACAGTTTTGATTTCTGAGATGAAAATAAAGACAGGTAAAAGGTCACATAGCTAAACAAGGCAAATAATATCTGGCTTCTTAAAATATGACACCTTGTATTAAAATGGTTTGCAAAGAGAAAATGAGACTTGGCTTGAGATTTGCATCAAAACTAGAATAATAAGGGGACCAGAATGATACACAGGGCCTAGCAAAATGATCTCTGAAGTTCACTCTTCTCAAACATATATTCAATTCTTTGTCCATGGAAGGAAAGAAACTAAGTGATTCTGCAGGTGAGCATATCTGCTATAAGAAGACACAGTATCTGCTTTTAATATCAGATATAACTCTAGAATCTTTAAAATACTTTGAGAATTCTAACCCTAATCACACATATGCACAAAAATACCTTGTACACATATGGAAACCCAAACACAGTCCAACATTTACACACATGTATTAATGCATCAGAGCATATCTGCCTCCTAGCTGGGATGCCAGAATGCCACCATGCAATTTAGAGAAGCTAGAACAAAATTCAAGATTGAGGTTCCCAGCCTGTCTTTTTCTGGTTGAGAAACAGAGATCTTGGACTGATGCTGTGGTTCTTAATCTTCTGTGTAGCAAAATGCTGCTCAGAACCACAAGGAATTAAAAACAGTGGTCCCTGGATCTATCCTTCCAGTAGTGAGGCAAGAAAAGGATTGCAGAATCTTGGATCGAGCAGAATTAGGTCTGCTTCCCAGTGAGTGAATAAAGATGGGCTAAAAGAGAGAAGGCCTTCTCAGGGAGGTTTAGGCGTGGTTGTTTATGAGAAAGGCCTCCCCCCCCCACACACTAATCCTTGATGAAACAGATGTTCTTGCTCATCCAAATTGCTTTCTGTATGGCAGGTGTGAATGCATATGACTTACTCAGGGTGAACTAGGGATTAAGTACCTTTTTCAGGAATGGAGGCAGAGGATGGGAAGTTCATTGGCTAAACACTTGGAACCTATCTATGTTCCTAATTAGAATGGAAAACTCTAGGTTTTGATACTACATGATTGAATGTCATGGTCCTCTAATTGTAGTGACAGGGTTATGTGTTCCAGGACACGTAGAAATTGACAAGGAGCTAGTTTCAACACCTGCCATTCTCAATTATGTGATTTCCTGTGGTTTTTCAACTTACCAGTTCTTCTGTCTGGTGTTAGCATATACTTGGCCAATAGATTTCCTTGGTAATAATTAAGAAAGTATGGCATATTGCAGGCTTTTTAGGTGATACTGGTGATTTGTTTCCTCCTCTAGTAACATGCAGTTTACCTTTCATTCATATTAAATGTAGTTAGTAGCAGTGAAGCTTCAAATCTAATACCAGATATATTTCTTCTTTTTGATGATAAAATAAGTAGTATATTATGCAATAGAGCCTTACAATGTGGAGATCTAACCATAGCTTTGAAATGCCAGGTGATGATTTATTGGGCTACTATGAAAAATTAATTAGTTTCACTGGAGATTTCACCTCATGTTATATGATACATATTTGTGTAAATATCTCTCCAAATATAGGGTGTTTCTATTCAATAACATAGACACACACACACACACACACACACACACACACACACAAGCTTCTTTGTTATGTTTGAGTTTTATACTAGAATATTTTATGTACCTTATTTCCACCCTTCCTTCTCCTAACCTCTTCCCATTATATTTCTTTTCCATTCATTATCAAAAAGTTTTCCACTTATTATTAATTACTATTATTTCTTACAGATATAAATGTATACATAACAACTCCTTGCTGTGTAAATTATGTGGTGATCATATGTATGTATATGTATTTATGGATGATTGACTGACAATGAATAGGCTGTCAGTTGTTGTGTTCTTGTGGAAGAATGATTCAGTCTGCTTTGGCATACATCATTTGCCATTAGATTTTCAGCTAAGTGTGAGATCTTGAGAAATATTTCCATCAATGTTGGAAAAATGATTTATGGTTTCATTGTACTAATCATTTTAGGCATTTCTGTTTTTAAAATATATTTGTATCTTTCTTATGCTATATTGAAATCCTTTATTCACAGCAGATATCTGCCACAGGCTGGCCAGTCTGGGCCTCCTTCAACCCTTGGGAGAAATGGGGTCCTAGTCAGGTTGACAAGGCGAAGGTGAAGAAATGATGACAGAGATGACAATTGGAAGTACAGGATCTGAATGTATTTCTTAAAAATGGCATCAGACTTTTACAGTCATTGCAAAAGAGAAATGATAAATCTGGCAGCCCAGCAGTTGAGGTACATCTGAGGCCACCTGAAACACACTGGGTCTAAAGCAGCCACCTCTTCTGGACAGGTGCTGCACCCCCAGGCCCAAGCAATTTGGGCCTGGGGGCTGGCAGACTGCATGAATCTAAGTCCTAGTCCATCTAAGTTCTAGTTCTAGTCATAGCATTAACCCTGCACAAAGTGAAAAACAGGCTTATATGTTATACAGAAAACAGGGCGAATGACAAAAGCATGTAGACAGGTGAGGGTTACAACAAGGTCAATAGGATCAGAGAGCAAGACTGAAGTCATGTAGGCAAGTGACCATCACATCAAGGTTGGTAGGATTAAATATCCAGGTGTGAAGTGGGTGGAAGATCAGTGGTGCCCTCCCTGCTGGGGTTATTTTTGTATTCCCATGCTAATTCTCTGGGTCTGCTGGAGGCAAGCACCAGGAAGTTCCAATCTTGCAGTTCCTGCTAATTCTCTGGGCCTTCTGGAGGCAAGCACCAGGAAGCTCCCATCTAACAGTTCTTGCTAATGCCCTTAAGTGAGGGAAGCCCTTCAATTACTCTCTAGTATGTAAAACAGTTCTATCTTCTGTGGGACTGCCCTAAGAAATGTGCTTGACCTCTGTTGCTAACTCTGAGGACAACCTATCTGATAAGGCAGATTCCTTGAGAGAAATTCCAAGCTAAGGACAGCTTGGAATTAAATTAGGATATGTTGGAACATTGTGCTGGCCAGGAGACAATGGCTAATCTTAAGTTTAGCCATTTACGAATCATTTCTTGGGGTACCTTTTATGCCTAAATAAGAAGGCGTGTTAACAACTGGAAAGACTAATCTGGAATACGTCTGAGTTAGGAGATGCCAACGACTGTCTGAATATTCAGGAGGCACAGACTCCCTTTGAAGTCATAACTCCTCTTATCCTTAATCAGGCTTTTACCCCCGATATTGAAGATTTTACTGGAGTAGATGAGTGGGCGTGACAGATATCTTTATTCTCTGGATATTATAATCTATGTATGCACTTCATGAAATGCTGTCATGTTCTTGAAATTATTATGAGTTTCATCAATTAGGTTAGAAACAACATTTTCAGTTTTTCCTTAAAGTTCTAGAAATTATGTAATACTGTAATGTGTTTTGTGTGCTTAAAAAGGAAGATTTTGCTGTGGATAATAATGAAGCTTGTCTGTGAATATAAGCCTAGATATTTAAAATACATTTAAAATTATACTATATCAAAGAAAATTAACAGCAGACATTTTTCTTTAAGGATTCCCGATCTCAAAACCATGTGTAATAAGCTAGGTTTTCCTGTATTGTGCATGAAACAATTTTCTCCCTGGTCATAATATAGGTCTGCATTACTCAACAAAGATATAAGTAAAAACTGATATTTTCTTTGAGCACCAAGCCACTGATACTCTTTCAAAGACTGAGATTTGGCAGCATTTAAAGTAAATAAAATTATGAAATTTACATTGAAATTTTAAAGTACTTATTGTTGTAGTGTTTACTTTAATACACCAAGGTGGTAAGGAGTAGAAAAATAAGTCTGACTGACATAGAAAACAGTCTCTAAGAGCATAGAATTCTAAGAAATACTTAAATAGAACTTAGAGAAAAATACAATTTAAAAATGTAAAGATTTTGAATAAGTCTGACATGGAGTATACAGGAGAATACAGTGTGCTACTCTTGTACCATTATATGTGTGGGGACCATAGGAGAGCAGCACAGTCACTTGCCTATTACTTCAAACTTCCATCCAGTATTCAGAAATAATAATTTGAAACTGGTGGAGTACAAATTATAGAATCAGAACTTGGGAAGAAATATATATTGTCCCATAGCATGGACAACAGTGTGGTCCTCAAGTTGCATTTATTGTGCTATCTTTTGCTTTTAAGATTATAATATGCAGATCCAGATAGATGGTTCAGACATCACATCCACATGAAAATATGAGTATCTGGGATTTATTTCTAGAATATTCTTTTTTAAAAACAGGCATACATGTATTAGAATGCAGCCCTATGCCATGAACTAGGAACAAAAAAAGATCTCTGGCGTTTGAGGGTCAGCTAGCCTAGAATATTTGGCAAAGTCCATTCCCTGGTTAAATGTTATCTTAAATAATGCACACCTACATTCAATCAGTATATAATGGATATGTATACTCAATAGCAATCATGAATTTCCATCATCTGAGATTGTTTGCATAATTCCTATATTATGTACATCCAGCCAAAATCTCAGTATGACTAGAAGCAGGACTCATGAATTCCCACTTATATCAGACTAGATTTTGGTATTTAATAAGATGATGGAAGAGTCAGATACTTATCAGAGATCCTTCCTTGCCTGAGAAACTACAAATTTTCCAGTAGATGGTGCCATATCCATGTACAGACAAGTGCTTAAATGAATTCAGATTTATTAAAGAGACAGAACATATATTAACTTCTGATGGAACAGGAATATCGGTGATTAGAAATAAAATATAGTGTAGGGAAATGGAGTACATTTTTCAAATACACAATTTCATATATCAATTTTATGACTATCAACTGCACCTAAGAAAGAAAAAATGAAAGAAAGCCCTACCTGCATTCAAAGCTAAAGTACAGTCACACATAAATCTTACATACATTCACAGAGAATTTTTAAAAATATATTATATTTTAAGCATTTCTAAGGTAACAATATTTCTAAAATTAATTTTTATGATTATGATACTGGGTGACATTCTATGGTAAGTGCTTATTTTGAAGCAGTGTTTTAAAATGGCATTTCTGTCTTTCAGACCTAGCAGATTTTAATAAGGCAGTGTAATAGATATGAATATATTATGTAGTATGATAATTCAAACGTATATTCATACCAATGGGAGAAACAGACACAGAAAGAGATGAAAGAGTCAGCAGCAAGCTGCATTTCATATCCCAGAGTCACATCAGAAAAATGCAAGCAGAAACAGAGGTTTTCTTCTAGATAAGCACAATATACTCCCAAACAGCCCTCGGCATTATAAGCCCCTGTCATCACTTGCTGGTACTGTGTATTGTTAATTGGAGCAAGAGCTCTGGGTAAATGTGCGCGCGCGCATGTGTGTGTTTCCTGGCTTCCTTTTTCACTTTCCTTGTTGCTGAGGCAACCCACAGGAAGGAGGGAGAGAAAAATGAATCAGCAGCTCTAATGGAGATCTCCAGGGTAACGGCAGGCTGTGCTTTGCATTCTTATGTTTGAGATCTCTATCCTAATTGGTTCTTAATCCATTCTGTATTTGCATGTACGCACTCCTCCAATCAGAAGCAAAGGGAGCAAATAAAAATTTCTTCTGCAAGGGTTTTTTTCCAGTCAGGCTCCTGGCTAGAATCCAGGTATCAGCTGGTACCTGATCTAGCCAAGCCTGACTGTAAACTGCTCGAGAGAGGAAGACTGCTTCTGCAGGAGACTGAGCCAGTGGTGTTGTAGCATAAGCAGGGACTTGCTGAGATTTCTTCCTTTCCTGCTCTGAGTCGCTGGCTCCTGTTTATTATACAGGACATATATTTCTCCCAGTGAAGCCAGTTTCTCCTTTAAATTTTTCTCCTTTTTTCTGTTCTGTCCCCACACTCCTGTGCAGAACCAAATATGAAGAGTTGCTTTAATAAGGATAGTTTTCACATGGCCCGCTGATATACTCTGAGAGACCAACCTTTAACATTTACAGATCACTATCTTACCTGTTTTCCAAGTCTTTCTTGGAAAAAAGAAATATAACACTAGATATATTACTTACTATCATCTTTTTGCTTTTAAGAGTATCAGAGGTTCAGAATCCCAATGGATGTATTGTCATTAGGCTTTGACTTATAATAGTATAGATTTTTCTCACTTTTTCAGCTTCCCATTCCTTTCTATGATGTCAGGAAAACTCTTATAAAACCAATTCTCTGTCTGAGGCATCAAACTAGTATTCTGAATTCCCCTTGAAAGTAATTTATCTACCACATTTTCTTGTCAATCTTTGGCAGGGAATCTCCACTGTCTGAGAAGTATCTCTCCATTGTGATTCTCTTATCACCAATCAGGTGTCTATGATACTTCTGGTATGTTTCTGCAATTTTTATTGCTTGTTTAAGTAGTCCCTTGCAAACAAAAAGCTTTATTCCATGTCATACAGTATACATTATCTGGACATTTGTATGTCCCATGTAATTTTATCCTCTCATATTAACCTTCTCATGGACTATTTGAGAAGGAAAGAATTTAGGATTTTACCTGAGATATAATAGAGAAAAATGCAAATATTGCATACTTAGAAACATCACAGGAAGATTTTTACTTGACTTACATACTGAAACATTGATAGCAAATTTGGTAAAGTTTATGTTATATTGCTATAAAGGTAAATATAGAGATTGAGGTAAGAAAAATAACAATAGAAGGAAATAGGGAGAGAACAAGATCTTTATTATTCAGCACAGCCTTACTCAAAGGCATTTTTTATATAGTAGCTTTCAACAAAGAAATCACTACGTCCATTTTAATATATATGATGGAGTAGACTAACTGGAACAACCCAAAGGTTGAATCTGATTTCAGCTGTGAGTTGAACACTGTGTTAAGAGCCAAGGGAATCAGTGCCTGAATTGCTTTGATGAATGAGTAGTAGGCAGAGACCTTGAAATTGTCAAGGGTTCATATCATAACATCCTGACATTGAGTATTGCTTTTCCCAGAAGATTTTTCTAGGAGAAATTAAGAAAAGGTCTAGTAGGAAATTTCTCTGCAGGAATACTTGCAAAAATGTGAAGGGCCAAGGGAAGATTTGAAACATCTCACCGAAGGTCATTTAGCAGAATTCATGATTTGGAACCTTGTTAACTTTGCTCTCTCTAAGACTTAATAATCTGGACTTCCCAGGAAATAACCTCAGCAAAAATCTAATTGGCCAACTCCCCATTAGTTACCTTCTTTAGGGACTCACATCCATGATTATAGATAATTTCTATTCATGTTAATACTCCTTAGTGTCAATTATGGAGAAAGACTCGTGTGTGGTTATGATGGCCATGAAATCATGAGGGCTTCTTCTGAGTGAGCAGAGAGATAGCACCATGACTAATACAGTGTAAACTTTTGTCAGTTTCCACCTCTGTAAAAGTTAAAAGAGTAGGTGTATTCTGCATCATAGTTGGTTACCTGTGACTTGCTATCCTGTGAGTATCTTATAAGATGTGATGTATAATCTGAGAGAGCAGGGTTAAAAGCAGGGTCTGTTCAACTTGCCTTTTGGGCAGATAACAGCTTTGTTTTATAGACAATCTCTATACATGTGACTCTTCTCTGCTTCAGGCTTTGTCTGTCCCATTGAAAGGACAAATAACTCTCTTGGCCTTGCCAGTGTTAATAGACTCACATGATGGTGTGGGAGAAAAATGACTGTAGTGACTAAAGATGTGGCTGACTGGTAGAATGCTCGATTGCATACATGAAAACCTGGGTTTTCTCCGCAGTACTCTGTAAGTATAGTTGGAACATAAATTTGTTTAAAGGAGACTTAACACTTTTACCGCCTTGTGATTCTAACATTAATACAGCTAAAATTTAGAAGCTTGTGTGAATTTGCAATATTTCAGAGTCAAGTTGTAAATTACTGCTGCCAGTAATGATGAAAAATAAAGAGGATCTAATTGTCTCAGTGAGAGATTGGAAAAGTTAGAGCTTCATTGGATCTTCATACTAAGTTCTTCTGTCGAATACCACAACCACTCCATATGTTGCAGTCCAAAATATCAAAACAACCCAAGCAAGCACAAGAGTTCCGCAAAGCAAGATCTCTAATTCAGTTAGGCAGCAAAAACTATATAGTCAGGAGAAAGTTGTCCCTAAGATGGCTTGTCAGACAACTTTCTCCTTATACCCATTTTTAACTGAGATGGAATATTCTTTTTCTCCATGCTACCTGCTTTGATTTCTACTCAACCCTGCTATGGGAAGTTACACTTTATTTTTCATTTTTCTAATTGCTGTCAAACAAAAAAGCTGAGCATTTGATTACCAGAACAATATAGGAAGATGATATAAATTATTCACCTCTTCCTTGTTTGCTTGTTTACAAATTATGAATTTGAGGGGGAAAATTCATCATAATGAAAACATACTATAGATGTTATTTATGGTAGGTGGCTTCTAAATAGGCCAGAGAATATTTGAATATTTTTAAGGGTATTGGCATTAGAATCAGAAATAATTTTCAGAGTATCCTAGAAATGGATTAGATCTAAGTCCACACATACAATCTGCAGGGGAAAAGAACAAAAATGGGTTAAGTCTTTGGGTTCTGAAATAAGACTGCTCTGGTCTGATCTCCTAAGTTTCTACTTCTAAATTCTTTCTACTCAGAGTTAATGAATGAGATATACTGTCTAATTTCACATTTAACCTTTTCCACACTTTGCCTTTCTACCTGGGATGTCCTCACTTAGCACATCTCTTATCTATATAACTAGGGCTTGTCCTGTAATAAGAAATCATGTTGTCATAATACTAAGCGGTGTTCTTACAAATATGCACATATGCCACAGACTCCTCATTACAAATGATTCTTAATTATATCATCAGTCCCCAAATTTATATACACCATTTCAGTATGACTTTAGAAGTCTTCTTGTAGAGGTCCTTGGTCCTGTGAAGACTGTATGTCACAGTGTAGGGGAATTCCAGGGTCAGGAAGCAGGAGAGGGTGGGTTGGTGAGCAGAGGGAGGGAGGAGGGAATAGAAAGTATTTTGGAATGGAAACTAGGATAGGGGAGAACATTTGAAATGTAAATTAAGAAAAAAATCTAATAATTTTTTGTTTTAAAAAAATGAAGTCTCCTTGTTGGTTGAATTTTCTCCCTCTCTGTGACTTCTACCTTTTGAGGCATTACTTTATCCAAACTTTAATACTTAGTCTCCTGGTTCTATACTAAAATATATCAAAAGAGGCAGATGTTAGTAGGCAATTCATTTTTATTTTTTTAAAATAAAATGTTTATTTATTTATATTGAAAATGTTGTACCCATACTCTTTTCCAGAGTTCTTTACCACATTACCCCATCCCTTTGCTTCTGAGAGGGTGCTCCCCCACCAAGGATTCCCCTTTCATGGAGGTCCAAGTCTCTACAGAATTAGGTACAACCTCTGCCACTGAGGCCAGAGAAAGTAGTCCTCTGCTACATAGGTGCCAGGAGCAATGGACTAGCCCATGTATGCTCTTTGATTGGTGGCTTAGTCTCTGGAAAATCCCAGTGGACACTTATTTATCCTGTGGGATTGCCATCCCCTTCAGTTCCTTCAGTCCTTCCCCTAACTATTCCATAATGGTCCCCAATCTCAGTCATGTGGTTGACTATAAGTGTCTGTATCTGGCTTAGTTTGTTGATGGTAGAGCCTCTCAGAGGATAGTCATGCTGGGCTCCTGTCTGAAAGCACAACATACCACCAGTAATAGTGTCAGGGTTTGGTGCCTGCCACTGGAATAGATCCCAAGTTGGTCTGGTCATTGGATGGACTTTCATTCAGTTTCTGCTCTATTATTGTCCCTGCAATTATTTAGAAGGAACAATTCTCGGTCAAAATTTTTGAATGTGGGGTGATGACTCCATCCCTCCACTGGGGACTCTGTCTCTCTACTAGTGGTGGTCTTTTCAGGTTGCATCTGCCTACTGTTGGACATTGTAGAAAAGGTCATCCTCATTGACTCCTGGGAACTTCTCACATCTCAGGTCTCTGGGACTTTCTAGAGGTTCCTCTGTCCCCCAAATCCAACATCTGAATATTTAGATTTATTCTCCTTTTCCTCTGGGATTCTCTCCTGTCTTCCCTCTTACCTGACCCTGACACCTTTCCCCTCCTCCTCCCTTCTCTCACCAAGGTATCTTCCTCCCTCTGCCTCTTGTGATTATTTCATTACCCCTTCTGAATGAGATTGAAGAATGCTTACTTGGATCTTCTTGTTAAACTCCTTAGGATCTGTGGGTTATATCATGGGAATTCTGACTTTTTGGTTAACATCTACTTACCAGTGAATAGATACCATGCATGTCATTTTGATTATGGGTTACCTTACTCAGGATGATATTTTCTATTCCTACTAATTTTTATGCAAAATTCACGATGTCATAATTTTTAATAGCTGAATACAATTGTATATGAACCAATTTTTTCTTTTATTAGATATTTTCTTTATTTACATGTCATATTTCCCAGTTTCCCCTCAAAAAAAGTGAAAAGCAACAACAAGAACAAACCCCTGTTTCTTACCCCTACCCCTGCTCGCTAACCTAACCTCTCCCACTTACTGGCCCTGGCATTCCCCTACACTGGGGCACAGAACCTTCACAGGGCCAAGGGCCTCTCCTCCCATTGATGACTGACTTGGCAATCTTCTAGTATACACATGCTGCCAGAGAAATCAGTCCCACCATGTGTACACCTTGGTTGGTGGATTAGTCCCTGGGAGCTCTGAGGGAGGGTGTTAGGTAGTTCATATTGTTATTTGTCCTAAGGGGATGCAAACCCTTCAGCTCCTTTACTCCTTTCTCTAGCTCCTTCATTTGGGGACCCTGTACTCAGTTCTATGGATGGCTGTGAGCCCCTACTTCTGTATTAGTCTGGTACTGTCAGAGCCTCTTGGGAGACAGCTATATTAGGCTGGCTTGTCCTTCCTTCAGTCTCTGCTCCATAGTTAGTCTCTGCAACTCCTTCCATGGGTATTTTGTTCCCCTTTTAAGAAGGAATGAAGGGCACACATTTTGATCTTCCTTCTTGAGTTTCTTGTGGTTTGTGGATTGTACTTCATGTATTCTGAACTTCTGGGCTAATAACCACTTATCATAGAGTGCATACCATGTGTGTTCTTTTGTGATTGGGTTACCTCACTCAGGATGATATTCTCCAGATCCATCTATTTCTCTAAGAATTTCATAAATTCATTGTTTTAATAGCTGAGTGTACTCTATTGTGTAGATGTACCACAGTTTCTGTATCCATTCCTCTGTTGAGGGACATCTGGGTTGTTTCCAGTTTCTGGCTATTATAAGTAAGGCTGGTATGAACATGGTGGAGCATGTGTCCTTATTACGTGTTGGAGTGTCTTCTGGGTATATGCCCAGGAGTGGTATAGTTGGGTCCTCTGGTAGAACTATGTCCGACTTCCGGAGGAAACACCAAACTGATTTCCAGAGTGGTTGTACCATTTTGCAATCCCACCAGCAATGGAGGAGTTTTCCTCTTTCTCCACTACCTATCTAGCATCTGCTGTAACCTGAGTTTTTTATCTTAGCCATTCTGACTGGTGTGAAGTGGAATCTCTGGGTTGTTTTGATTTGCATTTTCTCTATCCTTTATTTTCTTGAGGGACATCTAGGTGGTTCTGTTTTCTGGCTATTAAGGATTATGCTGCTAAGAACATAGTTGAGCATGTATTCATATAGTAAGGTAGCATCTTTTAGGTATGTGTCCAGAAACTGTATAACTGGGTCTTGGTGTAGAACTATTTTCAGTTATCTGAAGAACCAACATATTGATTTTCTAAGTAGTTGTACCAGCATGTAATCCTATCATCTATGGAAGAATGTTCCTTTTTGTCCACATCCTTACCAGTATGTGCTGTAGCTAGAATTTAGAAACCTCTTAAATATATATATGTACATACATATATGTATACATATATATATATATATGTATATATATATATATATATATATATATAATTTATATCTCAAAAAGAAGTGAAATTTTAGCAACACTTTCAGAAATTGGTAGGTAATAACAAATGAGTTTGAGAAAAGTATTGATATTGTCCTTGAGGTAGCAAATGAGATGTGCAACTGAAACAATGTTGACTGTCAGAACTGAATTTGGGTAAGAAAGTTGTATATTGTTCTTTGTCCTTATTTTTTTCTGAGGGAGAATTTACATTAATGGTAAATATGTAGGGTTGTGAGACACTCCAATATGAGAACATCTAGACAATGGATATTGCCACAGTAAGTCCTAGGAGAGCTGTAATTTTTCTTGTACTATAAAGTAGCCTTTTCTTACTAAAGTATGTTTACTGTCTGTCCTAGAAGTCATATATTAATGAAGAAGTATCATTGATAAGCTACAGGGGCATTATGGCTCCTGTTGTGTGTACTAAGAGATCTTTCTCTCTGGGTAAGCTTACAAACCTGGGGGATAGTACTTCTATATTAGGAATTGTGGGGAAATGGAATACTACACAGATATTTCTGAGAAAGTATTAACTTAGGTATTTTCTGATATTTTTTGATCACTATAAAAAATATGAGAGGGATCAAATTTAACAAATAATTAAGTTCACAGCTTGGTTTCCTAAAACTTGAACCTTGGTACCCTGATGTAGGTATATTGGGCATTAGTAAGGGAAGGAATGACCTAGAATAAAAAGAGATACTCATTGATACTCAAGGTAATACACATAAGGGAATATCAATGAGACACAATGTAGATATCAGTCCTAATTACGGTTAATATGCAGATGTAAATATAATCAAAAAACAATTAAACACTTAAATTTCTGCGTATATAGAAAACTTTCAATATGACAAAGAAATAATCTCTTACTGACTGGCTCTTTATGGTGTGGAACATTGGGGAAGAAATGACCAGTATGAAAGCTTTGGAAGCAGAGAAACTGAATAGAATAACCACACTATTCACCATGAAACAAATGCTACACAAAGTGAGGTAGTTCAAGGAGAATCAGCCTGATCAACTATTCATATCAGCTGTTAATCTTATTGTACATAACCAGAAAATGTCCAATGATAGGTACAAGCTGAAGAAAAATAACAGAGTCATGATAGGAATGACTGAGGGAACCAGTTAAGTCAAAGGCAAAGTATGATACTTTGGTTATTGGAAATGACAGTATATTTTGCAACAAAAGATTATGTAAGAAATAAACTGTCAGGTCTAGACTAGTATATATTTATAGTCTTTGCTCAAAGTTTTCATGGGACAGTGTATTTATAAAGGTTAAATCCCTTGGTGGTTTAGATATCTGACATGTAATGTCTAGCACACAAAGAATGGCTGTAACTTGAAAGCAATATGAATAAAGTAAGAGAAGGAGCAAACATAATAAGATATGCACCTCAATTACTAGATTTCAAAGGTGGTAAGATTTGTGTTGAGCATAATGTTCTAAGGAAAAAGTGAAAGAATGTTAATTCTGTGCTAATTGTGCTAATGGTATTATGGGAAATTTTAAAGGCTGACAAGAATTTTATATAAGCTATCTATGAAAAATCAATATAGGTGAAAATTAGTCTATCCCTAATTTTGAAATTCATCCAATGATTTTGATTCTTAAGCTACTCACTTTTTAACATAAACTGGCAATTAATATCCACTTTCCCTATTACATTATATTTCACAAACTTTAGTTCAAAAATTCATGGTTTGAACAAATAAGTTCTGTAAAGAATACAAGTGGGTCCTCAATAAGGAGAGGACTTAAGCAATCTTTAATGGAGAATTGTAGCTAATGGGTAGAGGAAGATGTATTAGTTTAAATGATCATCTTGATAAATATATCCGTCATATAAGTTGTATATTACTAAGTGTATCATTCTTAAGATAAGATATGACCGTTTTCCAAAAATTAAAACAAAATCTAAAAGTATCTAACACTGAAGGTCCAAATGTTCCACCACTTTTTAGATTGTTTCACTAAATGTATTTAGTGATATTTTTCATTTATTTGGACTGTCCACAGCCCAAGAGATTTCTTTTTGGGGGGTGGTTTCAAAAGTCATATTTAATATCAGAAAATCAGTCTTTTATGCATTTCCTTGTGTTAGCTACTGCTGAATGAGCCAGATGGTCTTAATTTAACAGCCAACCATGACACGGAGGAGCACACAGAAGTTCAGCCAAAGGCTTTGCTGACTCTCCTCTCGCGCACACATTCGCATGCTTTTGTCTGCAGTGTATCTTGGGCAGCATCTGCTTTGCTCGTAAATCATCCCCACAATGATCAGCGAGTAGGAATGGTTAACAATCGAACATTGCTATAATTTGTAGAGAAATGCTGTGGAAGACATCGAAAGGCATGTTAAAGTACTTTCGAAGGTTCTGGTCCCGGCTTCTGGCTTACTGAGCTGAATGAAGCAGGGATTCCAGGGTAGCAGCTAGAGGAGCCTGAACTGAGAGAAGGGGAGAGAGTGGCCTTCCAATTGGTGCAGAGGATAGACAGGGAAACCTTGTGACTGAGTGTTAGGACAGAGGCCGAGAATTAAATCTGAACTTGGCATTCAAGTTGAGATGAAGGACGAGGCAATCCTTTTGCCCAGGGTTCCTTATGCTGTCTTCAGTGAAGACCACATGGTTCACAAATGCTGTTGTAATCAGATCATCCTCCGGGCTTGGAGGGGTGGTCAGAGAAGGGGGTAAGGAAAGACTGATGTGCTGGCTGAATTCTCATGGAACTAAGACAGGCATCACAGTAACTTCAGTCAATGGTTTTGGAATTTTGTAAGTGTTGTAGCACTTTTAGAATGTGAACACTTCTATGTTGAACCTCCCATGGTGTAGCTCATGATGAAGATCTCCTATGGAGCACAAATAGAAAACGCATACAAGCCGAACAGTAGTAAGACACTAGCTTTTCAGACTCCCAGTGGATGAGCTGGGTTAGCATTCAACACTGACTGCAGATAATTCAGTTCACCCCTCTCGAAGTCATGTCCTGTGTGGGCAATAGAAGGTTTTATACAGACCAGCAATAAGCACTCCATGGCCAGAAAAATAAGGATCTTCCTTATTGCAAAGGATCTTCCATGTGTGGTCCCTTTTGACTGTTCAGAGCATCTTTGACCTAATTTAAACATCAAGTCAGAACCTACTCCTTTGCTGCAATTTCTCCAATATGCACAGGAAACAATATTTTTAAATTAACATTTAAAATACTTCATTGTTACAGGTAATTATTATATTATATATTTCCCCAATGGGAATCACTCCATTTATTTTTCTTCTCACTTTGACTGATTGGGAAATTTGCATGCTTTTTTGGTCAATGGGCTCTCGTACAAAGTAGAAACTTACTATTCCTAAGGATATGACCTTTAAGTTCTTTGGAGCTCCATATCTGTTTTCTTCAGTGTCTTTTCTAAAGTCACAGTTCATCTTAATTAACTTATGGCAATTCTGTACATTAGCTAGAAATCAGGGGCTGATGACAAAGTGCCTTGAAAAAATTGTCCTGACAGTTTATTCACTGTAACAAGCCACTCCCTGCCCCTTACTGATAACTAGTGAAGATAATAAGAGCAAAGAAGAAGGCAACTAGCAAAGGTTTCCCATTTGGTTTCGATTCCATTTTTGTTGTTGTTGTTGTTGTTGCTGCTGCTGCTGCTGTTGTTGTTGTTGTTGCTGTTGCTGTTGTTGTTGTTATGGTTGTCATTGAGGTGGGGTCTCAAGTAACCCAGGCTGGACTCACACCTACTGTGGCACTGAGTCTGAGCACATACCTCTCAGATCCTTCTCCTTCTGCTTCTATCTCCAAAGCAGAGTTACAGGGAGCATTGCTACACCCTACTCCTGCTCCACTGTTCTAAGGGCTATGCTTGCTCAAAGAGCTCTCCCCATGGATTCAAATCTCATGTGAAAAGAGCAAATCTCCAAACAGCCAAACAATTATGATGTTGCTACCCAAGAAAAGAGAGCAGCTTCCCTCAGGCCATGCCCATTGCTCTCACAGCCTCCATGGTTTTCTGCTTACAATTCATACTAAGCCGAGCCACTGTGATCTTTACCCAAAGCCTGGCTCTGAGGCTCTTCCCATATATATATACCTTCAAGGTGTGCCCAACACGTGAGATGTTTCCTCTGTATCATGTTAACTACATTGCAATCATATATCATGCGTATTAATATGCTAGAGTTGCCATAACAAACTGTTACAGAGGAGATGACTTACATAACAGAAATTTATCTCTTCCTGGTTCCAGAGGCTGAAAGTTCAAGACTGCAAGTTTGGTTGCTTCTTGGACCTCTGTCCTTAGCTTGCAGATAGCTGCCTTTTACTGGTTCTGCTATTGGGTCCTGTCATAAGCCTGAGGCTTTAGTATGTATACTTCCTATACCCTCCTACCCCCACCCACCTCCTGCCCTTATAGAATGATATCATTGGCTCTGTTGAGCTTTGATACACATCCCGCACTTGTACTTGATTCACATTCCCCTCATGACTGAATGGCCCTTTCTGTTCCTTTGTGTTCCAAGTGATCCACAAAAGAACTCTCCTTTCCTACAGAGCACCCTGAGTTATAATCACACATACTCTTCAGGTATTTTCTACCTGTTTGGTGACATAGACTTTTTTAATATATGTAGTTGTTGATATCTCATTACCTTTTCAAAACTATAAGCTTTCCAAAGCATAGAACTGAGTCTCTTTTGTCTACTTTCAAGTCCACTATTGGAAAGGGCTCCATTCTAGTAAAGAAGCAGTTGGACCACTACTCTGTAGGATAGCCACATTAAACTGAAACAGGTGCTGCTGTTACTTACTGACATATCAGCAGTCTTGAATTCTACCTCCTGTAACTCAATATAGAGTGATTATAAGCTGTAGTGCCAATATTCCTCTGTGTATACACAAATGCATGCACATGTATACACACCCATCTTCATAATGACACTGTGAAGTCAGAATGTCTATCTCTTAGCTAAACAAATACTTTTCCATACTAAAAAGCAATTAGAGGCGAATCTCTCTCCTTGTTGGCACCAATGTTAATTTCTTGGGCTAATAAAACAAACTACCACAGACTAGGTGGCCTGAAACAACAGAAATTTATCCATTCATATTTGAGAAGCTCAGTTCAGAGGGCGATATCCTCCCTCAAAATCAGGCTGTCTAACCTTTTGACATTATGGTATGATGTTCTCTCTCATTGTTATCTACAAATTTCATGCTTAAGAACCTCGAGTGACAAAACAAAATCTCACATTGTTTTAGGTGAACTTATGATTTTGTATTGGGCTGCCTTCATAGCCATTCTGAGCTACATGCCTTTACTTCTTTGTGGTTCTGGTGGTTTCCAGAAATCTTGGGAGTTTGTTAGTTTGTGTATGTGATAGATATATAGCCTTAACTGTCAAGTTAACACCATCTGGAATTACATGGGAGGTGTCTCATCGAGGGATTTTCTAGATTAGGCTTGTTTCTAGGCTTGTCTGTAGGGGGTTATCTGGATCCCATTAGTTGAAGTGGGGAAACCCACCCAACTTGGTTGACAACATTCCTGAGGCAGGTGATCTTATACTCTATGAGTAGACAAGTGAGTCCAATCATGTATGGCTTGCTCTCTTTGTTTTTAATTATTGATGCAGGTGAGCAGCTCTCTCAAACTCTCAAGGCAGTGATTTACATACTATGATAGACTGCAACTTAGAATTATGAACTGATATAAACTCCTGTTTTCCTAAGATTGCTTCTGTCAGGGTATTTTACCACAACAACTGGAAATGACCATCTGCACGTGATGTCATTTCTACCTGTCCCCTTTTATTGCATCTCCTCTGTAAGGACACTGGTTACAAACCAATGACTGTAAGGCTGTCCTAATCTAGTATGCCTTCGTTTTGTCTTGGTCATCACTGGAAAGTATGGCCACATTCACCAGTACTGGATCATAGTATTTCAACACAACTTCTTGGAGGTGAAGCTCACAACTGATCTGCAGTCCTCTTGTCCAGCTGATGGGTGCCTCCCTCCATTCTCTGGAGTCTGTTAGTGAAACTTCTAATCCTGCCTCTTGCTTGAGGTCACTCTGTTGTTCATAGCAAGCTTTTCTCCTCTGAACTTCAGTTTGTCCTCAGGTGGGTACTGGTCGGATTTTGTATCCACTTCCTCTTCACAGTGTAGAGAGTTTGTTCCTTTGACCTGTGCAGGGCTTATGCTTGTGGTCTCAACTCTGTGAGTTCACCTGGGTCTTACTTCTCTTCAGGGAAAGTCTGTAGTCCAACTCCCAACAATGGTTGGCAGCAACTCTGAATGGAAGTCCAAGGATCTAGCAGTTGCTCAGTCCCACAAGGCAAGCAAGAGAAGCAGAGCCAGCCCAAGAAATTTCTATTGGCAAAATCCCCATATAACATTTTTCCCATACATATCTGATGTACTATACCTGAGGCACCTGAGGAGAAACTCTAAAGGAATCCAATACCTCCTTATTGTTCTAGTATTATTGATAAAGGATATACAATGGAATGTTTAACAATTCTAATAAAAATGAGAAGCTTGGAGATGATACTGAAGAAAATATTCCTGTGCTCTAGTTATGAAAGGACCCAATAGAAGATATCTGGTTGATTTTTCACAGCCCCAACTATAACCCAGAAGTGTACCCTTTAAAGGTTGCTTTCCTAATCTCTTGGATAAATAACTTCTAGACTCTGCCACTACAATCACAAATTAGCTAGAACAGTCACTGCTACCTCCTGTAACAGATGCTGGTATGGTTCTCTGAGAAGAAGAAATTAAGGACAAATAAAGGGCATCGTGAAACATGGCAAGTAATATCTGGCTCCTGAAATGTAGCCAGTTATACTATAATATTTACAAGGAGAAATTAAGGGATGACATGAAGCTAACATCAAAATCAGATTAATGAGAAAAACAAAAGGACAAGCATGACCCAAGAAAATGATTTCCAAACTTCAGTAGTCTGACTTGCAAATATTCATTTTTCAAGTTCAGGAAATTAACTTTGTACTCTTGTTGATGATTATATCTAGTATAAGAGTATCTCATGGTATCCTCTTTAAATTTCAGATGTAATTGTGTAATCTTAAAATATATAGATTAGAATTATATCATAAATTATATTTATGCAAAAAATTCATTATGGATATATGAGCACAGAAATATGCATACTCACTCACACACATACAGAGGGGAGAGTGAAAGAGAGAGATAGAAACATACATTTTGAAGCATCATCACATTAATGTATAAAGCATAATATAATAGCTTTAACTTTAATCTGTAATCTATAGATAAACATTGATGTGTTTCTGTTGTTTCAAATTATGCAATTATATTTTACTAGGATAAACCTAAATAAAATATATTGCATTGGTCAAAAAACCTACAAATTTCAATTGTAAAATGTCAAGTAAACTTAAAAAGAGTTTGTGGTCATTTTATCAAAAATACAAAGATTGACCATTTACACTGCATCATTTCATAATTCAATTAAATTATTGATTTACAATATCTTGTAAACAGGCAAGGTGGTTGTACTTCATGAGTAAAGAAACAAGGAGACATTTATCAACAACTACTTTTTAGGGAACTATGATAGCTACTAAGAAAGATACTGTACATGAGCTGGAAAAACATAAAATCCTGCAGAGGTATAGATGCTCACCATTGTCTCAGTCTCTGTTTATACTCACTATATCCTTCTGGGCAGCACATGGGCTATGTCTAGAGACAATGTGAACAAAGCTTAGAAAGTCATTTAATTTATCCTGTGAAACATGGTCCTCCATAAAGACATCTTCATTGCTTTAAGAGTGTTATATCATGAGCTATATTCCCACATTACAACAGTAATGACTACCCTAGATTCCAGGGCCACAGATCTGTGATGATGGATAGGAATATTAATTA
>NW_022196904.1:52052067-52056033 GCF_008632895.1 Mastomys coucha | reverse complement strand
AGGGAAAAGCCTACTCTATTTGCCTAGTACTCAAGCAGAGAGGGACAGTACAATAAATGAACTGTGAAGAGTTCATACTGAATGTTCTTTTCTTCCTATATAACTAGTAAACTCATATTTAAATGATTGTTAACCCATCATAAAATATCAAGAATTAATGAAGTCATTCACATAGTTATTGTGATAATCTTAAAATTGTTTTAATGCACTAGTCACTAGATAAGGGAATTTTTTCCCTTTTTTTCTCAATAATATATTTTTCATTCAATTTACATCCCAATTGCAGCCGTGTCTCCTCTTCTCCTCCCAGTTCAGTCCTTACAAACCTCTGTCTACTATTATCCTCTACTCTTCTCCTGAGAGAATGGGAAGCAAGCCTTGGATACTATACCTCTCTGAGTCATCTAGTCCTGCCAGAACTATGTACATCCTCTACCACTGAGGCCCAACCAGGCAGTCTAGGTAGGGCAAAGGGATCCAATGGCAGGCAACAGAGACACAGACAAAACCCACTCCAATTGTTAAGGGACCACATGAAGTCCAAGATGCACATCTGCTATAAATATTAAGGGGGCCTATGTATAGCCCTTGCATGCTCATGGTTGGTTCTTCAGTCTCTGTGAGCTCTCACAAACCCATACCCCTAAAGTCTTCTTCTATCCTTTTTTAAAAATAATTTTATTTGTTTATATTTCAAATGATATCCCCCTTCCCAGTTACATCCCCACAGCATCCCCATTTCATTCCCCTTTTCCCCCCTCCACTTTGTCTCTATGAGAGTTCTCCCTCAACCACCCACCCAGTCCAGCCTCATGTCTCTAGCATCCCCTATACTGGGGCATCAAATCTCCACAGGAGAAAGAGCCTCCTCTCCGATTGATGTCATATAAGGTCATCCTCATCTGGAGCAATGGATCCCTCCATGTGTACTCATTGGTTGATGAATTAGTCTCTGGGAGCTCTGAGTGGTCTTGTTAGTACATATTGTTCTTTCTATGGGATTGCAATCTCCTTCAGTTCCTACAGTCCTTTCCCTAGTTCTTCTATTGGTGTCCTAGACTCAGGTGCTGGTTAGGTGCTGGCAGAACTTCTCAGGTAACTGCCATACCAGGTAACTGTTAGGAAGCACTTCTTGACATCATTAATAGTGTCTGTCAGGGTTTGGTGTCTGCAGATGTGATGGTTCACTAGGTGGGGAGGTCTTTGGATGGCATTTCCTTCAGTCTCTGTTCCACTTTTTGTCAATGTCTCTCCTTTGAACAGGAACATTTCTGGGTTAAAAAATTTGAGATAGTGTCAATGGAGGCTGTGCCTATCTACAGAATGTGGTCTCTACAGGTTCCATCTCCCATTTGCTATATATTTTGGCTAATAACTGCAGATAAATGAAAGTAATACATTAACATGACGTTGTCTATCTGTAATTCCCATTATGAGATAACAAGTATATATTGATTTGTGATATATGTTTGATGTAATATATGACTCAGTTGAATTGTGTAGTATATAAAAAATACCTTGGAGATCAGATGAGGAAGATATTGGTTGATGTTGGTCATAGTTGCTACAGTAGAGAGAGGAGTTAACCAAGATGCTATGCCTTCATTTTCTGAAGGAGCAGAGGGGATTAGTCTTATTACAGAAAATAAGGCCTGATACACTGTAAGCTCATAAGCACACTCCAGTTACTTTATTCAAATATTATACAAGGTTATTTGGGAATTGTGGAAGGTTCCAATTACAAAAATTATCTGGTCATGAGAGCAGACAACCTATATAAATCTCAGCCCTTTTTCACTGTGCCTAGCCATAGTCAAAAGCTGGACCTTCAAGTTTTCCAAGACCAATATAGGTGCAGGTGCAAGTTCTCATAGAGCATCAGGTGCAGATTCTCTAGAAAGAGACAATATTTCTCCAAGGTTCAAACAGCCTCAAAACCATGCCTCTGCTTCTACTAATTGACCCAAACATAGCAAAGATCTTGCTGAAACATATCACTCAAATTCAGACACAAAAGCTTTACTAGTCATTTGACTTTGACATAAAGGCTTTACTACACATATCACTACAAGAAGATATGGGAAGTTGATCTTTGCCCTTTCATACCTGTGCATGCATGTTACATCCATGTACACATTAACCAATACATACAATTTCTACAACCCAACATAATGATATGTAGTTGCATGCTGGTCTATTTTTTTTGACATAAGGCCCTATTTCTTTTGGCTTCATTGGACTGAAATTTTCCTTATTGAATGAGTTGGCTTCAATTGAGGCAGGACCTTCTGTGCTGGACTTAAGGGAAGCTTGGCTTTGATTTATTCTTTTAAAGCACAAAATTTTATTTCATCCCAAATATTCATTAACCTTACAAAAGTGAGAGAATACTGGTATTATAAATACTTTGTATGCAGAAAGTGTTTATTAAACTGAATCTTGACAATTGATTTCTGTAAGTTGGGTCAGTGTTGGCTATCTTAAAGTGCTTTATGAATTGGAGATGACTTTGACTATAGGACCAAAAGTAAAATATTAAGTCTTTGGAATGGCATGGACTTAATATGTAATACATTTAAGAGTTTGGGATTTTTATAATAGTGGGATTCTAACTAATGAATTTGAAATTTTTAAATATGTGGAGGTGATATTAATAATTTAAAATTTTTGTTTGTGGCTACTTTTAGACTATTTGGTATATTTTATTTTCTGAACAATTTCTTTCATGTAATGGAGTTACATAATGAATACATGTAAAAATTAATGACATAGTAAACCAAATTCTAGCTTTCTAGCAGCCCAACTTCTATAAAAACTGGTATAATATATTAAATGATATTAGTGATATCAGTATTAATAACTGATTTCACATCATAGAATTACTAGTGTGTGTATACTATTTTAATGAAGTGATAACAAGAAATTAAACTGTTTTTTTTAAATAACAACTAGGTATGTACATGGGTGATCAATAAAAGAATCTTTGTAAGCAATTAATGTTTCAACTGAAGCAGCAATACACTGCAGTAATAAACACAGATAGTATAATGAAAAATTTGAAAAGAATATGTTATTAGTGTAAGGTATTCCTTTATATACATAGAAGAAAATTAAATTAAAACTATAAACAAACATGTTTTTAAGAATTCAGATATGACTAATTTTATGTTATCTCAAAGATTAAGAATTTATTTGGAATTTTATACTTACACTAATATGGAAAATATTACTTCATAATTTTGTGTTCTCACATAGACAATGGCATTCCCCTGTCTCTCGTATTTCTTATATTTTCTTGCAAGAATTGCCTTGTTTTCTTTATGTATAATTTTACCGTTACTGCTTAGTTCAGTTCTTCACTATATATATATATGCATATTGCTCTTTGTGGTTTAACATATGTAGGATGAATTTATTATATTGTTGTTCATTTAATATGTGCTCTGTACTTCTCATATGGAGTCTCATTGTGCTGCTTGCTAAGGTCTCAAATTCATCATTGGAACCACAATGCCTCTCCATATCATGTGAATTTCCTAATAGATGAAAATAACCATATTCTGCTGATGTATTGAAAACCACCTGCTTTTTGACTTAAGTATTATTTGCATTTCTTGTATATAAAATTCAGTTAAATTATATTTTCTCATTTACTACATGTGTGTTAAATTATGTCTAAATCTAGCTATACCCTTATAACTTTTCTATACAGAAGTTTATGTCCCTTAAAAAAACTTATAAATGATTTTCTTAGGCTTAATCATCACATAAGTAAGAAAATCAACACTCCATATTCATATTCTCTATAAATTCCTGAAGGATGTCATTTACAACAAAGTCCAATAGAAGTCATTATTGTATTATCCTTTAAACTGCAGAAAGTATAAAGTTGTAAGTATACATATTGAATTTTCAAATATGTTTTTTTGAACATTATTTCTACAACTAAAGAGTGACAAATGTTCA
>NW_022196904.1:52047622-52050942 GCF_008632895.1 Mastomys coucha | reverse complement strand
GTAGAGGCTTTAAGGCATCCTTAGTAGGGTGTTGTATCTAATTGCTTAAAGGAATGACAGTAGTTCCATAATATCATCCCGAAAATTAGATTATTTGACAATATGTAGATATTTGCGAGGATATACTCTGGACTAAGATAGCAATGATGTATACTCTTGGAGAAAGCACACGCTACAGTTTTAACAAGAAGTACAGGCTCCTCTCCATTGCCATCCCTGCAGTTCTTTCAGACAGGAACAATTTTGTATCAGAGTTTTGACTGTGGGATGGCAACTCCATCCCTCACTTGATACTCGGTCTTTCTGCTGGAAGTGGGCTCAACAAGATTCTTCTCCCCAATGTAGGACTTGTCATTGGAGCTCTCTGTGTTGAACAGGGAGGTTTTATCTCAAACTATTTTGCTGCACTAAGTTGTAAGCACATGATATTACCAACGATGGGAGATGACTCCTTTAATATGTTTACTTTTTAATGTTATTATTTGCAATAACTTTTGTGTAGAAATACATCTGAATATATACTTTGAGTTCCTTAGGAGTTTAATATCTATAACTTTTTCTCATTTTAAAAAAGGAATACTATAGTATATTTAGTCATTAACTAAAGGCCTACCATAAGTAAAGGAATTCTTATATCATTTCCTCACCTAATACACCTGACAATAGCCTTAGATCAAATATTGAATAGACATGGCAAGAGAATTCATAAATTTTTTTCTTCAATTTTGATGATTAAACCTTTGAATTAAAATAATGTATGAGAATTTTTGTTATTAGGATTAACATATTAATTTCCCTACATATTTTTCTTAGTGTTTTATTATAGATCAATTTTAGAATCTAAGAATTTTTTTTACATTTTTCTTTAAGATAAAGACTTATGACATTTATATGTATAATGAAACGTTTTTTTGTTATTTAAAATTTTTAGTGAATACCTGATGTTTTCTTTTCTCAAAAATAATTTTGTCTGAACCTATGCAAATGTTATGTCTGCTGAACTAGTCTTTGTGATTACCTATATGTGCCTCTAATGTTGTGTATAGAAAACATTGGTTCCTTGAAGTCATCCAGTACCTCAGACCCTTTGCAATCATTCTGCTTTTATTTCTATACCCATCCATGAGACTTGAGGGGAGACATTTTTAAAGGCATTCCATTTAGGACCTAGTACTCCAAGGTCTCTATTTTATTACACACAGTTCATTGAATATCCCTCTGCTATTTCACATGTAGTGCAAGATTGATATTACTTGACCAGTTTACTGATATATGGGTATAGTATTTTGCCATCAGTAGTCATTTTATTTATTTTGTGGCCCTAACAACATTAGAGAACTTTGATTTTAGCCTGGGACCTATCTAGTCTATGGTTCTTAGTTATGTTAGTAATCTCCAGTATGCATTCAATCCCATGGAGGAAATCATATATCCAATATAAAATGTAGGTGGTTAGTCCCATACTATTTGTGCCAATTTGTTGCTTTGGATCATAGTATTTTTCCCTACTCTAGTAATATGCAGCATATCTTCACGTGTAGTCTGCAGTGAAAAAAAACTTAGTTTGAACACCAGACTGTTTTGTTGTTGTTGTTGTTGTTGTTGTTGTTGTTCAATGTGGACAAGCCAAAGACCCAGGAGTGCACACACTAATATCCCATGGATGGACACTTTCTAGGAATGAAGGAAAAAAAAGGGACCCTCTGGTTAATATTCAGTCAGATTTTTACATGGAATATTTAATCTCACCTCTGTAAAAATAAAAGTACAAAAAAGCAGTAGTGTGATTAAATATGTCTTATTGAAAAAAAGAATACTAGTATAGAAAATCCTAGCAATATGTCATGTGCTATGATTGGAAGAAAATCATGTCATGGCTCAGTGTTCTGTTGTAATGAAAGACAAAAGATATTAATAAATAATAATATCTGAGGAGATCAGGAACAGGTCTGAGTGTTTTTATACTTACATATAGTACTAGAATAAACTCGAAGGTAGGATTTAATAAAATTTGCTGAATGTCTCTTGTAAGATTATTTCTCAGAATTTGTGTGTTCCCTGAGAATCCCAAGAAAAGTAATCTTGCAAACATGGAATGAGGGTACAGTGTGAACTAAAAGCTTCTACCTTGTCAATTAACTACTCTAAATAGAATATTGTATCTAGTGGTAGTATGATCCAATACCTTTAGTAGTACCTTGTCATTCAGTTAATTCACCTATCCAAGGCTGAATTAATATGTGATTTGTTTTTGATATCCAACAAATTAGGAAGAATGAGAAAAGAAGTTGAAGTTATTGAAAGAGTTAATTCTTGTGAAATGACTAGTGTGAATTTGCAGCTGAGGAAAAAATCATTCATGTTTCCAGTATTGGAAAAATATTACAAGTACATATTTTTATTTTTAAAAGTCCTGTATTCCTTAACAAGTAGTTGCCTGGGTCGTGTAATCCACTGACATGGCTTCCTTCTCATATACAGTTACCATAAGTTTTCCCTGTCCTCTCTCCTCCTGTCTCTTTTCATTTATATGGATCCTTCATCTTATTTATTTCTGTATTCTTTTTTATGCCTGTGAAATTTAGGAAATGTTATAGAATTAGTGACTTCCTTCTACCATGTGGTTCTCAAGACAGAGATCATACCACCATCAACAATCCTAATGTAAGCTACAATGACTTAGGGTCATTTACCAGTTGACTGTCAATGCTATTATTTAATACATGAATATATGATTAAAAATGCATGTGTTTACTTGTGACAACCATTAATCAATTAGGATTTTAACAATGATGTTTATAATTGGCAAACATTCACTATATAGTACATGAATCTCTCTAGTTTACCAGTAGTAATATTATATTTAATTTTTCAGAAAATATATTTTCATGCTTCTGCCTACTCCTTGTGAATATTCCTATATTTTACTTTTATTCACTTACAAATATATTTCTCTTATTTTTATTAATAGTTATTATATGACAATATGTTTAATATATGTATATATATTTATATATATACATTACAAATATATTTTGCAGAAATATATTCAGTTTGGTATAATAAATTTAGTTCATTCTGCTTTAATGACTTATTTTGAAAATTTGGACAACAAAATAAAAATAAACAATATGAAACTTCAATTTATCTTTGTGTATCACTGTATTTGTATAAAGATTATATACAATATTAAAAATAAAAATTCACATACCAAGAAGATATATCAATAAAGAAATAAAACCACTTTCAACGTAAGTATATCTTAGAAAATCCTAAGTTCTCAGTTACACAAACATACCCAGAAGCAGAGGGTACATGAC
>NW_022196904.1:52044038-52046538 GCF_008632895.1 Mastomys coucha | reverse complement strand
GGAGTATAGATGCTCATGCATAATGTGGTTTGAAAATATGTGACTCCACTGATTCATCTGTATTTATACATATCATAATTCCTCAATATCTTTTTCTAGAGTAATTTTATACCTGCCAAATGGCTGCTCTGACAAGGGATAATATCCAAGACTTTCTAGGTCTATGTTATCCAGCTGAAGAGTAGACGAACCTTTAATATACTCCTTTAATCCCTAACAATGAAGGTAAGGTTAATTTGTAGTAAAGAGCAGCTATGTTTCAAAGTGATGTCTTATTGAGCATCATAGTGATAAATCAGTTAAGGATTTGATAGAATGTGTCAGATATAAGTAATGTTCAATGTACAAAAGAAAATACCTCAAGAGGAGCTGTTGAAAATACAGCATTTGTCCCAGACCTCACATTCCCCTTCCAGCCCAGAGTGTAGCAGGATTATCACACCCCAAAGGTTTTTTTATTAGATATTTTCTTTATTTACAGGTCATATGATTTTTCTTTTTCCAGTTTCCCCTCCCAGGAACAAACAAACAAACAAAACCAACAAGAATAAACCCCTGTTGCCTCCCCCCTCCCCATGCTTGCCACCTCATTCTCTCCCACTTATTGGCCCTGGCATTCTCCTACACTGGGGCACAGAAACTTCACAGGGTTGAGCTCCTCTCCTCCCATTGATGATTGTCTTTGTAATCCTCTACTATACACATGCTGCCAGAACAATCAGTCCTACCATGTATACTCCATGGTTGGTGGTTGAGTCCCTAGGAGCCCTGAGGGTACTAGTTAGTTCATATTGTTGTTCGTCCTAGGGGGCTGCAAACCCTTCAGCTCCACTGGTCCTTTCTCTAACTGCTTCATTGGGGACCCTGGACTCAGTTCAATGGATGGCTGTGAGCCTCTACATCTGTATTAGTCTGGTACTGTCAGAGCCTCTCAGGAGATAGCTATATCAGGCTGGCTTGTCCTTTCTTCAGTCTCTAATCCATAGTTAGTCTCTGCACCTCTTTCCATGGGAGTTTGTTTCCCCTTTTAAGAAGGAATGAAATGTCCTCATTTTAGTCTTCATTTTTCTTGAGTTTCTTGTGGTTTGTGGGTTGTTCTTCCTGTATTCCGAAATTCTTGGTTAATAACCACTTATCAGAGAGTGCATACCATGTGTGTTCTTTTGTGACTTTGTTACCTCACTCAGGATGATATTCTCCATATCCATCCACTTCCCTAAGAATTTCATAAATTCATTGTTTTTAATAGCTGAGTAGTACTCTATTGTGTACCACAATTTCTATATCCATTCCTCTGTTGAGGGACATCTGGGTTGTTTCCAGTTTCTGGGTTTTATAAATAAGGCTGCTATGAACATTGTGGAGCATATGTCCTTATTACATGTTGGAGCATCTTCTGGGTATATGCTCAGGAGTGATATAACTGGGTCCTCCAGTAGAACTATGACAAATTTCAGGAGGAACTGTCATATTAACTTCCAGAGTGGTTGTACCAGCTTGCAATCCCCCAAGCAATGAAGTAGTGTTCCTCTATCTCTACAATCTCTCCAGCATCTGCTGTCACCTGAGTTTTTTATCCCAGCCAATCTGACTGGTGTGAGGTGTAATCTCAGAGTTGTTTTGATTTGCATTTCCCTGATGACTAAGGATGTTGAACATTTCTTCAGGTGTTTCTCAGCCATTCAGTATTCATCAGTTGAGAATTATTTGTTTAGCTCTGTACCCCATTTTAATAGGGTTATTTGGTTCTCTGGAGTCTCACTTCTTGAGTTCTTTGTATACATTGGATATTAGCCCTCTATCATATATAGGATTGATAAAGATCTTTTCCCAATTTGGTGGTTGCCATTTTGTCTTGTTGACAGTGTCTTTTGCCTTACAGAAGCTTGGCAACTTTATGAAGTCCCATTTGTAAACTCTTTATCTTAGAGCATAAGCTAGTGCACACCCCAAAGTTAAAAGCTCTCTGACCCAGATTTTGTCATGATAGTGTACTGGTGGTGTTCAGACACACCCAAGGGGAAGAATAACCCAGAACCCACAGTTAAAGGCCACATAAATTCTCTTCCTATATTGGTCTCCATACTCATTTTTATATGATTGGATTTCTGACTGAAATTCATTTCATTGGGTGTATAGATCAGCTATGCAATGACCCCTGAAATAAAACCTAACTCTTTCTGGATGCCAGGATAATCTAGGAATACTCCTGTGCTTGATTAATTCATCTGTGTAACCCCATTGTGCTTTGTTTACATTTTATTCATATGCCAATGGAAACATCAATTTCTGATTTGGAAGCTATTGTATTTCCTATTTAAAATTATTTTTTTATAGAATTATTTGAACCTTATTATTTCACATGTATTATAAAAGTGTTTGTATTAATTCTTTATCTCATTCATTAATAAAATATATTCTGAATGGTCAGGAATGAAAAGAAAGTACAAACACATGAACTTGGAGACCTGTCTGCTGATACTGAAATTAAGACCTCAGC
>NW_022196904.1:52042390-52043782 GCF_008632895.1 Mastomys coucha | reverse complement strand
TAATTGTAAAGATGATCAAACTAGAGGGAATGGGTTAAAATTAGTGGATATTAATGATTTCATAAGTACTTTTTGAACAATGACCACAGCAATTTTCAGGAAAATACTCTGCATATTCATCAGCGTTCTCTAGAGGAACAAAACTATCATAATGTATATTATAATCAGATCCAAATATATTGTCATCTCCAAATCATTTATTAATATTTTTATAGAAAGCATTTTCATATATGCTATCAGTCTTCCATTGATATGTATATATATATATATATATATATATATATATATATATATATATGCCTTATCCACCTCTAAGGAATGGAAACACAATTCAAAATTCCAAAATACTCCCATGAACAAAAGATTTAGATCTAGATCTAATATTTACTTATTCATTAATTTGATTTTAATTCCTCTTATCTAATAGATACTCTTCCTTTAGACATGGTTGTGGAATCATTCACTGGTACATTGCCATCCTACAAAGAATATTTCAGAATCCAAGAGATGTTACTCTCGTCCCTACATCTCTATATTAAAATATTCCTTAAGCATGTAAGAAGAACTGTATATATGCTGCCCCTGCTTTGGATTGTCGAAATTCTTAAGTCACCTGCTTTTGCAAAGGTTCTATACAAGATTTCCTATGACTGCATGGCACAACTGTCATGCCAAGTCCAAAAGACAGTATTTCTTAACTGCATTCTACATGTTCTTGCTCTAACATAGTCCGTGTGTTAGTATTTTTACTTTCTTTCTCCTTCCATTTTTTTTTTGGTATATATAGACTTTACAGCAATGACAAAGTGAAGGAGACTTACAGAGGCATAGGGGAAAAAATAAAGCAGAAGTTCATGTTGTTATGTGGGGTAATTCTATTATTGGAAAACATTTCTAGAGAAAAATGAAGACACAGAGGCAGAAGTCAAAAGAATATTAGAATGGGAACTAGAAGATACCAGGGTGCTTTTCTTTGCGTATATAAATTTTATTAGATTTTTTATTAGATATTTTCTTTATTTAAATGTCATACAAGATCTTCTTTCCAAGGTTCCCCTCTGGAAAAAAAAAGAAATAAAATAAAAAATAAAACCACAAAAAAAACCCTCTTCCTTCCCCCTTCCCCTGCTCAGCACCACACTCCCTCCTTCTTACTGGTCCTCGAATTCACCTACACTGGGGCATAGAAACTTCACAGGACCAAAGGCCTCTCTTACCATTGATGACCAACTTGGCCATCCTCTGCTATACATATGCTGCTGGAGGAATTAGTCCCACCATGTGTACACCTCGGTTGGTGGTTTAGTCCCTAGGAACTCTGAGGGTACTAGTTAGTTCATATTGTTGTTCTTCCTAAGGTGATTGCCAACCCTTCACCTCCTTGGGTCCTTT
>NW_022196904.1:52041798-52042380 GCF_008632895.1 Mastomys coucha | reverse complement strand
GATCACTTTATCTTGATCTCTTACTGTTGCATGTTTTCTCCAGTTAGATTCTCCTGATCATGGAGGTAGATCTCTCCTTAAGGATGTACCCTCTTTAGGACTGCTTCCAGGGCAAGTGCTACTTGATCCAAGATTTTACTCTTGCTCTCTTGGTTGTATAGTAAAATATAATACTGAGAAAAGATATTAATATAAAAATCATTTTGAAAAAATGATATTCATGAGCAAATTAGATATGAGTACATGTCAAATATGTATGTGAAAGTTTACTAAGTATGGAGGGATCAGTGAGTTATATATGTATTTTATGTCGGCTGTTCCTAACTCTATGCAAAGTTACAGACATGAGGAAAGAAGCAGTAGCTGTTAACTGTCCAAGAGAACTCTAGCCTGCTCTTCTGGAGATTAGATAGGAATATGAATAGCACCAAATATATTCCTGTGGGAAGATCCAATCTGTCAGCTGTAGCTCATAATTCTAGTGGTTTCTTTAGATTTTCAACAAATGGCTTTTAAAAAAAATGTATAGAATTATACTTGAATACTTTGAATAATTGTATACTCGGGCATACAATTAATATC
>NW_022196904.1:52036271-52039953 GCF_008632895.1 Mastomys coucha | reverse complement strand
GGAGTCATAATGCCTCTTGTCCAAAATCAGGTTTTAACCCTGACACTGTAGACCTACTGGGGTAGACACGTGCGTGCAGCACCACTGGAAACCTTTTTTTTTTTAAATTTTATCTTTTTTTAGCACTCCAGATTTTATCCCACTCCTGGTCCTCTCTCTGACTGTTCCTCCTCCTATCTCCATAAGGATGTCCCATCCCCCTATATCCCACTCCACCAGACCTCATTATACCCTAGAGCTTCCAGTGTCTTGAGGGTTAGGTGCATCTTCTCTGAATGAACTCATATTCTACAGTCCTCTGCTGTATATGTGTTGGGGGCCTCATATCAGCTAGTATATGCTGCCTGTTTACTTGTCTAGTCTCTGAGAGATCTTGGAGGTCTAGCTTAACCAAGAGTGCTGGTCCTCCTACAGGGTCACTGTCCTCCTCAGCTTCTTACAGCTTTCTGCTAATTCATCCAAAGGGGTCAGCAGCTTCTGTCTATTGATTGGTTGCAAATATCTGCATCTGACCCTTTCAGCTGCTTGTTGGGTCTTTTGGAGGGCTGTCATGATAGACCTCTTTTTATGAGCACTCCATAGCCTCGTAGTCGTCTCAGGCCTTGGAGGGGTCCCCTCCCTGACCTCGAGCTGAATCTCACCTTTGGCCTGTTGCTGGACCTTCTTTTCCTCAGGCTCTTCTACATTTTTGTCCCTGCAGTTTTTTTCAGACAGGAACAATTCTTGATCAGAGTTTTTGACTGCTGGATGCCAACCCCATCCCTCACTTGATACACTTGCCTTTCTGCTGGAGGTGGTCTCTACAAGTTCCCTACCCCACTGTACAGTATTTCATCAAGGTCCATCCCCTTGAGTCTGGAGAGTCTTTCACCTCCCAGGTCTCTGGTACATTGTGGAGAGTGCCCCCACCTCCTACCTCCCAAAGTTGCTGGTTTTTGTTCTTTCTTCTGGCCCCAGGGCTTAAGTCCTTTTCTCCCAACCAATACCTGATCATGTTACCCTCTTCCCCTCCCTGTCCCTTTCGCACCCAGGAACCTCCCATCCTCCCCTTACTGTTACTGCTTTCTTCTCCCTCCCAAGTAGTATTGAGACATCATAACTTGGGCCCTTCAGCTTAACCTTTCTGAGTTCTGTGGACTGTACCCTGGGTACTCTGTACATTTCTTTGCTATTATCCACTTACTAATGAGTATGTATCATGCATGTCCTTTTGGGTCTGATTTGCCTCACACAGGATGATATTTTCCAGTTCATCCATTTGCCTCCAAAACTTAGGTAGGTTGTCTTCATTCTCAATAGCTGAGTAGTATTCCATTGTGTAAATGAACCACATTTTAAAAACCACCAGTACCCTTGCTGCCACCAGAAGGTCTTGGAGAGTCAGACTCAGCTGTCAGAAATGTCAGAAGAATATTCACTCTTTCAGCTCAAATGGATAATAAGACAAAAATTCCATTAAAACAAATTTTAAGGAGTCCACTTGTCAGAAGTTTACATTCATTTAGGGTCAACAGTTAATGAAATTAAAATATATGCTTGGGTTTCATTTTTTCTTAGAAGTTGTTTAGCTCTGTATTATCCAACTGCATAAATATTGGAGGTTGACCTCTGAGTGGAGGGGGGCATAGGACACCTTTGTGTTAGAAGCTTAAGCACATTCTTCTAGCTTAAATCCAGACACCTACCACTCTACAGGAGTAAAATTTTTGCCTTGTAGAAAACTTTGTATTATTTATATGTTATTTGAATCTCCAGGAACATTTCTCATAAGTGATTTTGTCTTGTGATGTATTTGTGTGCAGGGCAAGCTTACTTTTCTCACTGTAGCAATTAAAGACAATGATGTGCCCATACCACTGAACATAAATTGAATACTCATCTATCAATTTTAGTTTTGATTGCAAATAGAAATCATTACTAACTTACATTATGTTATAATATATTTGTTTAGGCAGGAAGAGTAGAGAACCTTGTTTACAGAGTTCAAATAGTGGTTAATTTCCCCAATGATATAGATTATTAATTCCAATCTATATTGTTTGGGCCTATTCTTTCTTATATTTACAAACTGCATTTTTTTTTAATGTGCATGTTTGTGTGAATTTGAGTATGTCACTTGAGAGCTGCATAGGAGCCTAGCCTTTTACCTCTAACCATGTGATTTCAAAATATGTGTCAAATAGAAACAGATATGTTTATTTTGCTTCCTAGTGGCGTTTACTAAACATTGTTATAACCAAAGGCTTGCTTTTCTCATTACCATATTAACACTAAATTTTTCTATCCTGTTACTTACAATACAACAATCAGAATTCGTACAGAGGTGTTTGTGGCACCATATTTCCATGTAAAGCAGCATTAGCTGCCTAAATATTTTCAAAATATAAAATTAAACATACAAATTATGTAATGAAATCTAGATGTTATAAATGAAGATTCAAATAATCATAGGTCCACAAATTCAGCTGTGAGGTGCTCATTTGGTATTGATTTTTCATTTTGTTTTTGTTTTTGTTTTTGTAATTTATTTTTGATGTGTCATAACTTTCTGGAACTCCAGCAGGGAATGGGTGGTTGTGTGGATGAGGGAACACCCTCATAGAAGTAGGGAGGATGGGATAGGGGGTTTTCAGAAGGGAAACGAGGTAAGTGGATAACATTTGAAATATAAATAGAGAAAATAATTCAAAAACAAACAAAAAACTAGCTTTGTGTTTTAAATCAGAAATAGTGATATATCAAGCAGTATACGGGGACTATTTTTTGGGCTGAAATTGTCTGTGAGGTAATATAAATATTTCTGTGTGTGGGGTTAGATATTTGACTCAGCACTTTAGAGCACTTACTGCTCTTGTAAAGGTCCTGGATTCTATACATAGACCTGTGTCAGGTGGTTAACAAACCATCTATAAATTCATACTGAGCTGATCCGATGTCATATTTATACCCCAATTGTTAGCAGGTTGTTTTCTTAATGCTTTCTTACTTTAAGCCAACTGACTTCAGTTAATGCTCCATCATTCTCTGATAGATTGGCAATAAAAAAACTTTTGTCCCGACCCTAAGAAATGTTTCTATTTCTTGAAACTATTCACCATAAATATTTTCTCAACATGTATCAGGAACCTTATATAACATTTTCTTCTATGCTGGAAATTTAAATTAGTTAAATTTGTGCAGGCTTTGTTCATGCTACCAGTTGTTGCTGGGAGTTGTGTTCAGTAGTAATGCTTGCCTTGGAAAATCATCTTTACAACCTCTTGCTCATTTTCTTGTCCTTATAGCCTCCCAGGTTCTCGTTCCTAATTTCTTTCACTCTGTATTCTGATAAAAAAGATATTCCAGAAATGGCAGAATAGAGACTTGCAGATACAAAAGTAGAGCAGGAGAACAGAAGTGAGCTCACTGTCATATGGTGGGGTCTTCTTATTACTAGAATATAAGGCCCAGTAACAGGTCTCTAAATAGGAACAAGAGGATAAATGGAATATCTGAGAAGCCTTCGGAATATCATATCCAAAGTTTACTAGGCAGAATCCTAGACTTAGGGATATTCCATTAAATAAAACTAAAATCCTTGTTAATTTTATTCTCTTAAAGATTCTGGTACTTTTTTTAAATGTTTTGACCTCCCTAAGAAACAAGCTCAGCAATTACACACACGAATCACATTTTCCAAGTT
>NW_022196904.1:52033167-52035218 GCF_008632895.1 Mastomys coucha | reverse complement strand
TTATTTACTGGTTCATTGAAAGGTATTTCACAGCATACTTCTACTTCACTTAGATGCACACTCCTTAGGGTCCTACTGTCTATTTCAATACTATAGATATATGCAGTCTATAATTCAAATTCAAAACAAGTTACTTTGTACTAATTATCAACCACATATTTTAAATATAATATATTTTTCAGCATTAATTAGATTATAAGATTATTTTACTATATAATTTAATGTTCAAGATGAGGTAGATTCCTTAGTCCATGTTCTGTATACTATGAAAGGACTTGTGTTTACAATAATTGACTCTGCATGTAAATAAACAATAAATGAGTCTGGCATAATCTGTAGGACCATATGGGCTACTCAGTCTAAAAATAATGGTGCTCTATTTTTATTAATAATATGGTTTATCTCAAAAAGTTTGTGATCTGCTGAGGAAGATATGTGAAACTTCCATCACATCCCTAAATGTTTGTGCACACACCACATCTCCATGCATATATGAACAAATACAGGCATGTCTCCCTCTGCACATACAATATGGAATATACCTCCCCAATATTTTTAAAAGATTTATTTATTATATATAAGTACACTGTAACTGTCTTCAGACACTCCAGAAGAGGGAGTCAGACCTCATTACAGATGGCTGTGAGCCACCATGTGGTTGCTGGGATTTGAATTCAGGACCTTCGGAAGACCAGTCAATGCTCTTAAACTGATGAGCCATCTCTCCAACCCGAAATGTTATACTTCATATGACATATTTTGTTTGCTTGTTTGTTTGTTTTTCTTTTTTTTGAAATTTATTTATTACAAGTAATTACACTGTAGCTGTCTTCAGACACACAATAAGAGAGCGTCAGATCTTATTATGGACAGTTTTAAGCCACCATGTGGTTGCTGGGATTTGAACTCAGGATCTTCAGAAGAGCAGTTGGTGCTCTTAACCACTGAGCCATCTCTCCAGCCCGCCTCCCCGACTTTTAAGGATAGGACCTAATAATGCAGGCTTGAATTGTCAGACATTTCCCATCTATACAATGTTGGCTTCAAACTCACATTCATATACCCAAGTCTGTCCATACTTCGCTAAAATTAAATAAATGTACCACTAAGTTTGGTTAACCTCTCATTTTGGAGAACTAAATTCTATTCTATCTATGTATACTTTAACCATACAATAGTAAGATTATATCTTTTTTACCTTATTGAATACAGAATGTATGTGTCAAGCTTCAATACCCCACTCTCATCAACTGACAGATCATGGAGACAGAAACTAAACAGAGACACAGTTAAACTAACAAAAGTTATGAACCAAATGATTTTAAAAGATATCTATAGAACATTTCATCCTAAAACAGAAATCACTTTCAGTTGTATGCTTTAGGTATTATCTGGTGGGCTTTTGCATTCTAGGTCCATTTGATTCCTTCAGATTCTCCCTTCTTCTAGACATCTGAGAGTGAACAAGTGTGGGTTCAGAACTAATGGTGGTCAGTTGAAATAGAGACAAATGAGCAAATCATAGCTGCAATGCAAGTATTGCATTACTGAGAAATATCAGAGGAATCATATTTGTGAGTCTTAGAAAGCATCCATATTAAAAGCTGATAATATTGACGGTATGATGATATAGAGATAGATGACAAATTGAAAGTGACAGGTAGAGATAAAGCAAAGGAGAAAATTAAGTTGGTGGTTAGAGCATTTATGCTGAGTACAGCATTAATCAAAGTCTATGTAATTTCTTTAGAAATTACATAGCTTTGGAAAACAGAGCACATAAAAATTAATTTCATTAATGACTCAAAATATATTTTCAGTCTGCTAACAATCTACCTACTTTAAAGAGTATGGTTTAAAATATTAATTATCCACAGTGCTATCAGCACTGAAACTTGTTTTCACCACTTGTTTTGAAATATGTCTCTGCTATCTGAATGAAGTTAGCATAAGACATTAATCATCATAATAATATTCATCATCATAATAATGAGATTTATACAGTTGATAAATATGAGAAAGGATTATTGCAAGCAAATTATATTCTTCTG
>NW_022196904.1:52029814-52032821 GCF_008632895.1 Mastomys coucha | reverse complement strand
TTATTTTTCATAAGGAAAACATATTTATGAAACAGAAATGCCCAGTATTTACTTTGCTTAATGACTACACTAATGATGCTGTCTAAGATAATGTCCAAAGGATATGGCAACTATTGGTGTCCTTGGATTATTTTAAATTTAAGGTATAATGTAGCATTTAGAACCTACATCTTCAATATTTCCAATTAAGTTTCCTAAATGTCATTTTTATAACTTGTATCTGAGTGTTTTTATTCAGATCAAGAAGGTAGCTAGGAATTCTCAAAAATTTTTTTCTTTGTATACTTTGACCAACATATAGAACATGCGTATATTTACACCTTTCTTTCTAAACTAAATATTTCTTAAATTATTTCTCTATCAATATGACTTGGAGATATTCAACATTAAATGTAGACTTGACTATGGCTTGTGAGCAACATTTCTATTTACATTTCAAGCAGCATTCTATAGATAATTATAATAGACATAAATATTTATATAACGTGATAAATCATGCTGCTCATCATGGAACTTGGTAACAGAAAAGGCAGTTGAGAGAGAATCATCATATAGCTTCACTTGGCAGCCCAGAGTCAAATAATGAAGATGCACACAGAAATCGAGTTTTTCCTGTACATGATCAGCCTTCAAGCACCACTGGCTGATTTTGTCTTACACAACAGGAGCCAGAGCTGAGAATAAATTGTATTTTTTCCTATTTTTCCATTTTCATTTCCCTGCTTCTATTGTAACACCCAGGAAGAAGTTAGACGTACATGAATGTCTGATGGAGGAGATCTCCAAGGTGACTGCAGGGATTTTCTTTCAATTCCTAGGTTTGAGATCTCTTCTCTGATTGGTTCTTATTCATTTCTTTAGTGGAATATACATACTTCTCCAATAAGAAGCATCTAGAGAAAATAAAATACTCTGCAGCCAGGATTTTTCTCAGTCAGGCTCCTATCTAGAGCCGAGCTTTCAGGTGGATTTAGCCAAAGCCTGACTATAAGCTGCTCCAGAGAAGGATGGCTGCTTCTGAAACATCAGGAGTTAGAGCCAATATAAATCTATTATAAACAGGTGTATGGTAGGGGTCCCTGCACTCCTGTGCTGAGTCACATGTACCTGTGTCCTATGAAGGAAATGTATTTAAGCTTCTAAGCTGTTGTTCTTGGTTTAAGATGTGTCATAGGTTCCTCAGTCTTAGAGTCCTGCATCATCTGCAAGGAGGTTGATTTATTTTGGGTATCACTTTCTGGCAGATATGAGGGATAAGCTGCTCCTTTCCCTCTCTTGTGGAAGACACTGTGATGAATTGCTCTGGTAGGGTCTGTTCTTACCTGGCACCATGAAACATTCTGAGCGCTTCAAGCTGTAACATTTAAAGACGCTAGAATAACTCTTACCCAAAGACCATTTAGGGCAAATAAGTATAGTACTTGTAATCTTTCTTATCATCCTGCTGCTATCAGAGAACTTAGAGATTAAAATTTTCTTTTTAAATTAATAATTAATTAATTTTAAACTCCAGATTTTCTTCCCCTCCAGGTCTACCCTCTTACTGATCCAAAAACTCCTCCCTGCACACTTGTCTCTATGAGAATGTCCCCAACCCCACGCTCCCACCCCCACCCACCCAGACCTCTAAACACCCTGGGGCCTCCAGTCTCTTGAGGGTTTTGTGCACCTTCTCTGACTAAATGCAGGCTCAGCAGCCCTGTGCTGTACGTGTTGAGGCCTCATATCAGCTGGTGTATGATTCCTGGCTGGTGGTCCAGTATCTGAGAGATCGTGGGAGTCCAGGTTAATTGAGACTGCTGGTCCACCTTCAGGGTCAAACTATTCCTCAGCTTATTCCAGTTTTCTTCTAATTCAATCACAGAGATCAGTATCTTCTGTCCATTGATTGGGTGCATCTGCATCTGGGCTAATATCCACTTATCAAAGAATGCATATCATGAGCAGTATTGGTATTTGGCTCCTAGCAGTAAGTAAGAGGTCAGGTGAAAATGTCTAGGAATCCAGTAGGTGAGGCCATGAATGATGGTCATTCATTTAATCCAAGAGAGACAAATAATCAGCATTCTTCAAAGAAGCCAGGCACAATATTATTCCATAGCTAATATGCAATTATGAAAGCCCAGATCATTACCATTGTATATGTAAGAGCAATATGGGTAACCTCTTTAATTTTATAGCCACTATAATACTAATCTTCCTTTTGTTCATTGGGAAAACAGCCTTTGACATCCGGAAATAGAAGGCTATTCTGACCTTATTAGGAAGGGCTGTAGTTTAGAAGTAGAGGTTTCTTGAATTTTAAACATCCATATGTAAGACCTACAATGACAGTAAACAATTATAGATAGGAGGAAATATAAAAAGAGCATGTTTAGATATAAAATATTTATAGCTCATTTATTCAGTGTCAGAAGTTGTCACCATTGAAAATAAAGCACCATATTACTTACTTTGAGTCATGTATAATTAGATGGGCTATCACCAGATTGTATTCTTATATATGAATGCATTGAAGTATAGCTTTAATACCTTATTTAGAAACAGCATTTTAAATGTTATCTTTTGGAATCTGGATCCAGTGAGCAGAAAGCTGAGATATAAATTCTGACCTAGCGCCAACAAAGAAGCCATAGCAAGTAGCAGTAGATATAGTGGCTGGTGCCTGGCACAGACGAGAAAGCAAGAAAAGCAAACGCAAAGCACAGGGTACAGGAACCTCACACACTCAAGTTGCTTCTTGGTCATGATGTTTGTACAGGAATGGAAACCCTGACTAAGACAGGGGGCATGTTTTGAATGACCCATATCCAGGAATCTACCTGGGAATTTGATAAGGGAAAATGTGTGTTAGACTGTGTGGTGTGGTGGATAGGAGGAAGAAGATGATCTGCCAACTTGGAGTCTAGAGTATTGTAAGAGCTAAAGAAATAGGAGTCCCTATTTTAGCTAGAATATCCCTTCCCAGAATTTGTACAGGTCAGGTTGATACTACTAGAAAGAGGGT
>NW_022196904.1:52028953-52029431 GCF_008632895.1 Mastomys coucha | reverse complement strand
AGGAAGAACTCTTGATTTGGCTAGTTTGGAGGGAGTCCAGTGGTGAAGCAGAGAAAATATCTGGAAGACTAAATGGATCCTATAGAGCTGATAGCATGCCCCCTGAGAGAGTGGAGTTGTGTAACCCATTTGCTGATAGTGAAGAAAGGGAGAGTGAAGAGGTCAGGGAGAGAAAGAAGGGACTGTGGGTTAAAGCTAATAATAAAGATGCTTTTTTAACATTATAATAATTGTAAAGAAACTATGCAGTTTGGTCTTTGTGACTAGGAGGAGCTGTCTTTTCCTTAGTTAGCATATCCCTTGTGGTCAGTTTTATTCAAGATAGGAATGAGGTCAAATGGCAAAACTCATCCTTTCTAATCCTAGCAAAGATGGCTGTCAGCCACATGGCTGCATGAATACCATTGTGTGGTGGGGTAGGCACAGCAGTTAAGGTATCATGAAGTCACATGTTTCCTTTAAGATTTACCATGCATAG
>NW_022196904.1:52026733-52028942 GCF_008632895.1 Mastomys coucha | reverse complement strand
TGTTTATTTTGCTTCCTAATGGAGTTTACTAAACATTGGTATAACCAAAGTGCTTGCTTTTCTCATTTTCATATTAATACTGTTTTTTTCTATCCTGTTACTTACAATACAACATTCATACTTCGTACAGAGGTGTTTGTGGCACCATATTTTCATGTAAAGCAGCATTAGCTGCCTAAATATTTTCAAAATATAAAATTAAACATACAAATTCTGTAATGAAATCTAGATGTTATAAATGAAGATTCAAATAATCATAGGTCCACAAATCCAGCTGTGTGGTGCTCATTTGGTCTTGATTTTTTGTTTTGTTTTTGTTTTTGCTTTTGTAATTTATTTCTGCTGTGTCATATCTTTCTGGAACTCCAGCAGGAAATGGGTGGGTGTGTGGATGAGGGAACACACTCATAGAAGTAGGGAGGATGGGATAGGGGGTCTTCAGAAGGGAAATGAGGTAAGTGGATAACATTTGAAATATAAATAAAGAAAATAAATCAAAAACAAACAAAAAACTACCTTTGTGTTTTAAATCAGAAATAGTGATATATCAAGCAGTATACGGGGAATATTTTTTGGGCTGAAATTGTCTGTGAGGTAATACAAATATTTCTGTCTGTGGGGTTAGATATTTGACTCAGCACTTTAGAGCACTTACAGCTCTTGTAAAGGTCCTGGATTCTATACATAGACCTGTGTCAGGTGGTTAACAAACCATCTGTAAATTCATACTGAGCTGATCTGATGTCATATTTATACCCCAATTGTTAGCAGGTTGTTTTCTTAGTACTTTCTTACTTTAAGCCAGCTGAGTTCAGTCAGTGTTCCATTATTCTCTGATAGATTGGCAATAAAAAATCTTTTGTCCCGACCCTAAGAAATGTTACTATTTCTTGAAACTATTCACCATAAATATTTTCTCAACATGTATCAGGAACCTTATATATCATTTTCTTCTTTGTTGGAAATTTAAATTAGTTAAATTTGTGCAGGCTTTGTTTATGCTACCAGTTGTTGCTGGGAGTTGTGTTCAGTAGTAATGCTTGCCTTGGAAAATCATCTTTACAACCTCTTGCACATATTCTTGTCCTTATAGCATCCCAGGTTCTCGTTCCTAATTTCTTTCACTCTGTATTCTGATAAAACAGATATTCCAGAAATGGCAGAATAGAGACTTGCAGATACAAAAGTAGAGCAGGAGAACAGAAGTGAGCTCATTGTCATGTGGTGGGGTCTTCTTATTACTAGAATACAAGGCCCAGTAACAGGTCTCTAAATAGGAACAAGAGGATAAATGGAATATCTGAGAAGCCTTTGGAATATCATATCCAAAGTTTACTAGGCAGAATCCTAGACTTAGGGACATTCCATCAAATAACACTAAAATCCTTGTTAATTTTATTCTCTTAAAGTTTCTGGTACTTTCTTTAAATGTTTTGACCTCCCTAAGGAACAAACTCAGCAATTACACACACGAATCACATTTTCCAAGTTACTTGTCTTAGAGACTCTCATCAAGAATTTTATATACCTGATGACACTTTTGGAGAAGTTCTTGGATGATTGCTGATAGCTCCTTCTGAGTGATGTGACTTATACACCTGCATTGGATCCACAATCAAGTTCTACCATCAGCATGAGTTAAGAATGGAGTAGCTTTCTACTCACAGGAAGATTTGAGGTTTCATTTAGTATAGATGTCTAGAGATTTCTCCTGAAATGTCTAAGGAAACAGTAGTCTAATAGGTTGGACAATAGTCTACAGACTCCACTAATACATACCTGGGAATCATCAAAGTGGACAGTCACTCCACTACTCAATCCCTTCTTATAACATTTACAGATCCAGGGCCCTTTAAATATGAATAACAAAGTTTAGTCATTTAAGGATAGGCAGTCTGGTCAGGTCTCTTTCTTCAGACTGAAATATTCTTGAGATTTTCTGAAGTAGTAAAATGGATAATAGCAAGTTTTTTTGTTTTTGTTTTTTGAGGTCAAAGTCTGGCCAGGGCCTTGAATTCAATAGGAGGTGTACTTCTCCTTTGAATTTCATTCTTTTTATGTTAGTCCATGATAATGGAACAATGACAACAATGCCCTTTTTTTATTATAATACTAAAAACTTAAATAACATCTGTCCAATTTGGTGTTATTCTTCCAAAATATCACATGATCTTGAGTGAAGATATAGTCATATGAGCCTCCATTAAGA
>NW_022196904.1:52025380-52026055 GCF_008632895.1 Mastomys coucha | reverse complement strand
TATACTATGAAAGGACTTGTGTTTACAATGCTTGACTCTGCATATAAATAAACAATAAATGAGTCTGGAATAATCTGTAGGACCATATGGGCTACTCAGTCTAAAAATAATGGTGCTCTATGTTATTAATAATATGGTTTATCTCAAAAAGTTTGTGATCTGCTGAGGTAGATATGTGAACCTTCCATCACATCCCTAAATATTTGTGCACACACCACATCTCCATGCATATATGACCAAATACAGGCATGTCTCCCTCTGCACATGCAATATGGAATATGCCTCCCCAATTTTTTTTAAAGATTTATTTATTATATATAAATACACTGTAACTGTCTTCAGACACTCCAGAAGAGGGAGTCAGATCTCATTACAGATGGCTGTGAGCCACCATGTGGTTGCTGTCATTTGAACTCAGGACCTTCGGAAGAGCAGTCAGTGCTCTTAAACTGCTGAGCCATCTCTCCAACCCAAAATGTTACGCTTAATATGACATTTTTTGTTTGCTTTTTTGTTTGTTTTTCTTTTTTTAAAATTTATTTATTATAAGTAAGTACACTGTAGCTGTCTTCAGACACACAATAAGAGAGCGTCAGATCTTATTACGGACAGTTGTAAGCCATCATGTGGTTGCTGGGATTTGAACTCAGGACTTTCAGAAGAGCAGTTGGTGCT
>NW_022196904.1:52014818-52015579 GCF_008632895.1 Mastomys coucha | reverse complement strand
GGGTTTATATTTGAGATCCAGTATAACTGTTAACTGCATTCATACTTTATAAACCTAAAATGGTTACACCATGGGTTTGAATAAGAATTGGTAGCAAGGGAAGAGTTTGATGGGTGAGAAAGAGGGTTAGAAATTATGTAAATAAATATGTCATATATCAGTTTCTATTAAAATAAATGAAAAATATCCAAAAACTTTTAAGAAACTATTAATATACAATTCAGTATACATTGTAATGTAATATCTTAGATTTATTTGCTGGTTCATTGAAAGGTATTTCACAGCATACTTCTACTTCACTTAGATGCACACTCCTTAGAGTCCTACTGTCTATTTCAAGACTATAGATATATGGAGTCTATAATTCAAATTCAAAACGACTTACTTTGTAGTAATTATCGACCACATATTTTAAATATAGTATATTTTTCAGCATTAATTAGATTATAATATTATTTTACTATATAATTTAATGTTCAAGATGAGGTAGATTCCTTAGTCCATGTTCTGTATACTATGAAAGGACTTGTGTTTACAATGCTTGACTCTGCATATAAATAAACAATAAATGAGTCTGGCATAATCTGTAGGACCATATGGGCTATTCAGTCTAAAAATAATGGTGCTCTATTTTTATTAATAATATGGTGTATCTCAAAAAGTTTGTGATCTGCTGAGGAAGATATGTGAACTTTCCATCACATCCCTAAATGTTTGTGCACACACCACATCTCCATGCATATATGAACAAATACAGGCAT
>NW_022196904.1:52014164-52014528 GCF_008632895.1 Mastomys coucha | reverse complement strand
GACCTTCGGAAGAGCAGTCAGTGCTCTTAAACTGCTGAGCCATCTCTCCAACCCAAAATGTTACGCTTCATATAACATTTTTTGTTTGCTTGTTTGTTTGTTTTTCTTTTTTTAAAATTTATTTATTATAAGTAAGTACACTGTTGCTGTCTTCAGACACACAATAAGAGAGCATCAGATCTTATTATGGACAGTTGTAAGCCACCATGTGGTTGCTGGGATTTGAACTCAGGACCTTCAGAAGAGCAGTTGGTGCTCTTAACCACTGAGCCATATCTCCAGCCCGAATCCCCAAATTTTAAGGCTAGGACCTAATAATGCAGGCTTGAATTGTCAGACATTTCCCATCTATACAATGTTGGCT
>NW_022196904.1:52012161-52013243 GCF_008632895.1 Mastomys coucha | reverse complement strand
TTTGGAAAACAGAGCACATGAAAAATAATTTCATTAATGACTCAAAATGTATTTTCAGTCTGCTAACATTCTACCTACTTTAAAGAGTATGGTTTAAAATATTAATTATCCACAGAGCTATCAGCACTAAAACTTGTTTTTACAACTTGCTTTGAAATATGTCTCTGCTATCTGAATGAAGTTAGCATATGACATTAGTCATCATAATAATATTCATCATAATAATAATGAGATTTATACAGTTGATAAATATGAGAAAGGATTATTGCAAGCAAATTATATTCTTCTGATATTTCATCTAAAACAATAGAACCCTTGAAAAGTGATATATCAGAAAGTAGAATTTGAAAAGTCTTGTTCTTAGATGAGATTATGTTGTCTACCAGTAAAACAATAAACAATGAAATTAAAATATTAAACTTACAAGTTTATTAACATGTCAGATATGGTTTTCTTTATCTTATTCAGTGTTAAAATTTCATTGAACTATAGAAGCATTCTCCATAATCTGTTTTCATATTCAGGATAACATTTTTACATCCTTTGTGAATACTATTTTAGCTTCCTTAGAGGGATTACACTGCCTTTTTTTACAGAACTTTTCATCAGTTAATGCAGGAACATTTATATACATATTACTTTATTGGTTGCAGTTCAGCTATGCATGGGTTGTATTCATCCCTGTGTTGTTATTGTAATGTATGCCATGTATTTCTGATAAAATCTCACTGTGCTGCACATTGTGATCTATGATTTATCAATAAAGCTATGCTTCCCCTCAGCATCATGAGTATCTCCCAATGCAGACGCAGTTCACTACACTCAGCTGAGGATACTGTAAAAAAATTTTCTTTCTGACTTTTATATTTTATTTTAGATTGCTTGTATAGAAAAGGCTATCAAAAATTTATGTTTTCTTATTTCCTACTGGTTTGTTGAAATTATGTTTAGAAGTAATCATATTTGTATAACTCAGCATTTCTCTATAAGTAATTATGTCCATTTTCAAATTTGAAAATAATTTTATTTTTCATAAGGAAAACATATTTATAAAACAGAAATGCCCAGGATTTACTTTGCTT
>NW_022196904.1:52011265-52012150 GCF_008632895.1 Mastomys coucha | reverse complement strand
ATCTCTTCTCTGATTGGTTCTTATTCATTTCTTTAGTGGAATATACATACTTCTCCAATAAGAAGCAATTAGAGAAAATAAAATTCTCTGCAGCCAGGATTTTCCTCAGTCAGGTTCCCATCTAGAGCCCAGCTTTCCGCTGGATTTAGCCAAAGCCTGAATATAAGCTGCTCCAGAGAAGGATGGCTGCTTCTGAAACATTCAGGAGTTAGAGGCAATAGAAATCCAGTATAAACAGGTGTATGGTAGGGTTCCCTGAACTCCTGTGCTGAGTCACATGTACCTGTTTCCTATGAAGGAAATGTATTTAAGCTTTTAAGCTGTTCTTCTTGGTTTAAGATGTGTCATAGGTTCCTCAGTCTTATAGTACTGCATCATCTGCAAGGAGGATGATTTATTTTGGGTATCACTTTTTCGCAGATATGAGGGATAAGCTGCTCCTTTCCCTCCCTTGTGGAAGACACTGTGATGAATTGCTCTGGTAGGGTCTGTTCTTAACTGGCACCATGAAACATTCTGAGCACTTCAAGCTGTAACATTTAAAGATGCTAGAATAACTCTTACCCAGGGACCATTTAAGGCAAATAAGTATAATACTTGTAATCTTTCTTATGATCCTGCTGCTATCAGAGAACTTAGAGATTAAAATTTTCTTTTTAAATTAATAATTAATTAATTTTAAACTCCAGATTTTATTCCCCTCCAGGTCTACCCTCTTACTGATCCAATACCTCCTCCCTGCACCCTTGTCTCTATGAGAACGTCCCAAACATCACGCTCCCACCCCCACCCACCCAGACCTCTAAACACCCTGGGGCCTCCAGTCTCTTGAGGGTTATGTGCACCTTCTCTGACTAAATGCAGGCTCAGCAGTCCTCTGCTGTA
>NW_022196904.1:52008962-52010606 GCF_008632895.1 Mastomys coucha | reverse complement strand
GGGACATCTGTTTTTTTCCAGTTTTTGGCTACTAGAAATAAGGCTGCTATGAATATGGTGGAGCATGTATCCTTTTTACATGTTGGAACATCTTCTGGGTATATGCCCAGGAGTGGTATAGCTCGGTCTTCTGGTAGTACTACGTCCAATTTCTGGTAACCTCTTAACTGATTTCCAGAGTGGTTGTACCAGCTTGCAATCCCACCAACAATGAAGGAGTGTTCCTCTGGAATACACAAAATACAAACCACAAACCACAAGAAACTCAAGAAGAAGGAAGACCAAAGTGTGGATACTTCATTCCTTCTTAAAAGGGGAACAAAATGCCCATGGAAGAAATTGTAGAGACTTACTATGGAGCAGAGACTAAAGGAAGGGCAATTCAGAGACTGCTCCACCTGGGAATTCTTCCCATATTCAATCATCAAATCTCGACAGTATTGTGGATGTCCATAAGTGCTGAATGGCATGAGCCTGATATAGCTGTTTCCTGAGAGGCTCTGAGAGTACCCAACGAATACAGAAGTAGAGGTTCACAACAATCCATTGAACTGAGTACAGAGTCCGCAATGAAGGAGCTAGAGAAAGGACCCAAGGAGCTGAAGGGTTTGCAGCCCCTTAGGACGAATAACAATATGAACTAACAAGTACCCTCAGAGCTCCCAGGGACTAAAACACCAACCAAAGAGTACACATAGTGGGACTAATGGTTCCAGCAACATATGTATAGTAGAGGTTGGCCAAGTTGGGCATCAATGGGAGGAAAGTCCCTCCGTCCTGTGAAGGTTCTAAGCTCCAGTGTAGGGGAATTCCAGTGTCAGTAAGCAGGAGGGGGTGTGGTAGTGTGCAGGGGGAGAGGGGAGGAAACATGGGGTTTGTTTTCATTTTTGTTATTTTATTTTATTTTATTTTATTTTATTTTATTTTATTTTATTTTATTTTATTTTATTTTTTCTTCATTTTGAAGGGTAACCGGGGAAAGGACATAATATAAATAAAAAAAAATATCTAATTAAAAAAAAAAAGATAAAGGAAAAAAAACCAAATATCTGCAACTGACCCTTTTGGATGCTTGCTGAGTCTTTCTGAGGGCAGTCATGATAGGTCCATTTGTGTGAGCACTCCTCAGCCTCAGTATTAGTGTCAGACCTTGGGGCTTCCCCTTGAACTAGATTCTTCTTTGGGCTTGTGGCTGTAGCTTCTTTTCTTCAGGCTTCTCTCCATTTCCATCTCAGCACTTCTTTCAGACAGGAACAATTATGGGTCATAGTTTTGACTGTGGGATGTCAACCCCATCTATCATTTGACTCCCTGTCTTTCTGTTGGAGGTGGGCTCTACAAGTTCTCTCTACCCAGTGTAGGGTTTTTTATCTAAGGAGTCTTTGAGTCCTGAGAGTCTCTCACCTCCCAGGACTCTGGTACATTCTGGTAGGTTCCCCCATCCTCCCTCCTGAGTTTGCATGTTTCCATTCTTTCTGTTGCCCTCATGGATTTCAGTCCTTTTCCCCCACCCAATACCCGATCATGTTCTCCTCTCTGCCCCTACATCCCCTTTCCCTCCCATGTCTCTCCCTCTTCTCTTTTGGTTGCTTTCTTCTCCCTCCTATGTAGGACTGAGGCATCCTCACTTGGGCCCTTCAGCTT
>NW_022196904.1:52007664-52008776 GCF_008632895.1 Mastomys coucha | reverse complement strand
CTTTTGGATAATATATACTTAGTAGTAAGTGCATACCTTGCATATACTTTTGGGTCTGAGTTACTTCACTCAGGATGATATTTTCTATTTCCATTCATTTGCCTTCAAAGCTCAGGATATTCTCATTCTTAATAGCTGAGTAATATTCCATTGTGTAAAGGAACCATGTTTCTGTATCCATTCTTCTGTCATGGGACTTCTGGGTTGATTCCATCTTCTGGCTGTCACAAATAATGCCACTATGAACATAATGGAACACGTGCCCCTACAGCATGGTCGGGCATCTTTTGGGTGTATTCTCAAAAGAGAGTTATTGCTGATTCTTCAACTAGATTTATTTCCAATTTTCTGAAGAACCTTCAGATTGATTTCCAGAGTAGTGCTAAAGTAAGGTTTAAATTATCACTTTGGTACATAATAGTTCTTATAGTTTGAGCTCTCATTCATGTCTACTCATTCATTTTTAGATCAGGCATGAGAATATTGAAAGTTCAATTGTGTCTGTAAGTATTAAAGCTATGAAGAGAAAGATATCCTGGCAGCTAAGAGCCAAGAAATTTCACAAAGTCATGCCACACATCAAATCTCACACCAGGTATTTATTAGAGAGAAAAATACAGCAGGGTGGCTGCCTCTGCTCTGGTGAGAAGCAGCAGTGAACTGAACCAAAGACAGTATTTTTATAGTATTTCTTGGACATCAGCACTTTCCAGGGTGGAGCTTTCCAGAGTGAGAATTGATGAAATGTGACCAGGGACTAGTGGGATTTCAAGTCCTGAGCCTTGTCCTTTTTTCTGTGTAGGTCAGAGGCCCAATACAGTCACTTATGCAGTTAGAAAATTCTGTGGGGGCAGTTGAAGTTCCTCATCAAAGGAGATTGGCCACTCTGTGCCTCAAGGGGCTTACATTCTGTCATTTTTTATTTCAGGAAAGGATGTAACATTATCATTACACTCCATTCTTCTAAATTGGGCCATCACAACACTTTGTTTGAACTTGGCATATATTGTTAGTGTATATTTGGGAGTTGCCAACCTCTGGTTACATAGCTAGTGGCCAGTAATCTTATGATAGCAACTGATTAAAAGTCTGTGTAGAATTCTTTTGGGTGT
>NW_022196904.1:52005737-52007045 GCF_008632895.1 Mastomys coucha | reverse complement strand
AGAGAGATATGGTAAAGATAGGGAGCAGTATTGGTATTTGGCTCCTAGCAGTAAGTAAGAGGTCAGGTAAAAATGTCTAGGAATCTAGTAGGTGAGGCCATGAATGATGGTCATTCATTTAATCCAAGAGAGACAAATAATCAGCATTCTTCAAAGAAGCCAGGCACAATATTATTCCATAGCTAATATGCAATTATGAAAGCCCAGGTCATTACCATTTTATATGTAAGAGCAATATGGGCAACCTCTTTAATTTTATAGCCTCTATTATAATAATCTTCCTTTTGGTCATTGGGAAAACAGCCTTTGACATCCGGAAATAGAAGGTTATTCTGACCTTATTAGGAAGGGCTGTAGGTTAGAAGGAGAGGTTTCTTGAATGTTAAACATCCATATGTAAGACCTACAATGACAGTAAACAGATATAGTTAGGAAGAAATATAAAAAGAAAGAGCATGTTTACATATAACATATTTATAGGTCATTTATTCAGTTTCAGAAGTTGTCACCATTGAAAATAAAACATCATGTTACTTACTTTTAGTCATTTATAATTAGATGGGCTATCACCAGAGTGTATTCTTATATATGAGTGCATTGAAGTATAGCTTTAATACCTTATATAGAAACAGCATTTTAAATGTTATCTTTTGGAACCTGGATCCAGTGAGCAGAAAGCTGAGATATAAATTCTGACCTTGGGCCAACAAAGAAGCCATAGCAAGTAGCAGTATATATAGTGGCTGGTGCCTGGCGCAGACGAGAAAGCAAGAAAAGCAAACGCTAAGCACAGGGTACAGGAACCTCACAAACTCAAGTTGCTTCTTGGTCATGATGTTTGTACAGCAATGGAAACCCTGACTAAGACAGGGGGCATGTTTTGCATGACCCATATCCAGGAATCTACCTGGGAATTTGATAACAGAAATTGTGTGTCAGACTGTGTGGTGTGGTATAGGAAGAAGATGATGACCTGCTAACTTGAAGTCTAGTGGATTGTAAGAGCAAAAGAATTAGGAGTTCCTATTTTAGCTAGAATATCCGTTCCCAGAATTTGAACAGGTCAGGTTGATACTACTAGAATGAGGGTGAATAAGAGGAATACCTCTAAAACTACAGCTAAGTGGTGGGGTTTGATGAGGCTGTTAATACTGTCACCTTACTTTAACAGTAAAAGAACAAGAGAATTGAGTCTCTAAAACTTTATCAGGACTGAAAATGTGGCTACAGTGTCTAGAATGAAGGAGCTCGATCACCCTGATACTGTGATAACTGCCTTAGGTTCCCTATCAGAGAGGGTGTTGGTTA
>NW_022196904.1:52003931-52004489 GCF_008632895.1 Mastomys coucha | reverse complement strand
TACCCATTGGGTATACTCCGTCTTTCTACTGTGTTTTCCTTTCATTTCTCTGTCACTTAACCAAGTGATCCGCATGATATAAGATATTGATTCAGTGGGATCGGGTAGAAGATGATCAAAAGTGAAAGAGGGAATGATCACAGCAATGAGAGGGCATGCTTTCTAGGTTTTATCATTTTCATGAAAAATTGAGTGCACTGGATAGATAATGCCTTAATTAATTGAGTCTTTCTGTCTCTATATAAAACCAATTGAACATTTCTCAATTATTTCCCATCTAGTGAAGAATCATCACTGATAAGTGTTGAATAATTCACTGATATATAGATATAACAATACTTTTATTAGGAGATATTTGATTATATATTCCTTATCAAAATGATAGTAGTTTTTTCTCTCCAGTCATATATCTAGTCTCAGAATCTTGGACACTTTAACAGTGTGAGTTATAGGTTCTGTCGCATGTGATAAGTCATAAATCCAAGCAAATTGTAGTTGGTTACTCTCATAATATTTGTGACTCCCTGGAACCAGTATATCTTGAAGACCTGTCATTAT
>NW_022196904.1:52003002-52003920 GCF_008632895.1 Mastomys coucha | reverse complement strand
GATTTCCAGAGTAGTGTTAAAGTAAGGTTTAAATTATCACTTTGGTACATAATAGTTCTTATATTTTGCGCTCTCATTCATGTCTACTCATTCATTTTTAGATCAGGCACGAGAATATTGAAAATTCAATTGTGTCTGTAAGTATTAAAGCTATGAAGAGAAAGATATCCTGGCAGCTAAGAGCCAAGCAATTTCACAAAGTCATACCACACATCAAATCTCACACCAGGTATTTATTATAGAGAAAAATATAGCAGGGTGGCTGCCTCTGCTCTGGTGAGAAGCAGCAGTGAACTGAACCAAAGACAGTATTTTTATAGTATTTCTTGGACATCAGCACTTTCCAGGGTGGAGTTTTCCAGAGTGAGAATTGATGAAATGTGACCAGGGACGGGTGGGATTTCAAGTCCTGAGCCTTGTTCTTTTTTCTGTGTAGGTCAGAGGCCCAATACAGTCACTTATGCAGTTAGAAAATTCTGTGGGGACATTTGAAATTCCTCATCAAAGGAGATTGGCCACTCTGTGCATCAAGGGGCTTACATTCTGTCATTTTTTATTTCAGAAAAGGATGTAACATTATCATTACACTACATTCTCCTAAATTGGGCCATCACAACACTTTGTTTGAACTTGGCATATATTTTTAGTCTATATTTGGGAGTTGCCAACCTCTGTTTCCATAGCAAGTGGCCAGTAATCTTATGATAGCAACTGATTAAAAGTCTGTGTAGAATTCTTTTGGGTGTTTTATTAAAGAAACCTAGAAAAGAAGTTTATAAGACAAAGATTGATTAGTGGGATTAAGAAAAGGAGAAAAATGGGAATTAAAAAGGATAATATCTAATTCCATATTAAACTGTCAATAATGCACTTACCAAAGTTATTGAGCTGTTTCTTTCTTTTCCACAGATAAAATTG
>NW_022196904.1:52000608-52001561 GCF_008632895.1 Mastomys coucha | reverse complement strand
ACATTGAAAATAAAGCATCATGTTACTTACTTTTAGTCATGTATAATTAGATGGGCTATCACCAGAGTTAATTCTTATATATGAATGCATTGAAGTATAGCTTTAATACCTTATTTATAAACAGCATTTTAAATGTTATCTTTTGGAGCCTGGCTCCAGTGAGCAGAAAGCTGGGATATAAATTCTGACCTTGGGCCAACAAAGAAGCCATAGCAAGTAGCAGTAGATATAGTGGCTGGTGCCTGGCACAGACGAGAAAGAAAGAAATGAAAACGCTAAGCACAGGGTACAGGAACTTCACACACTCAAGTTGCTTCTTGGTCATGATGTTTGTACAGCAATGGAAACCCTGACTAAGACAGGGGGCATGTTTTGCATGACCCATATCCAGCAATCAACCTGGGAATTTGATAAGGGAAAATGTGTGTCAGACTGTGTGGTGTGGTGGATATGAAGAAGATGATGACCTGCTAATTTGGAGTCTAGTGGATTGTAAGAGCGAAAGAAATAGGAGTTCCTATTTTAGCTAGAATATCCCTTCCCAGAATTTGTACAGGTCAGGTTGATACTACTAGAAAGAGGGTAAATAAGAGGAATACCTCTAAAACTACAGCTAAGTGGTGGGGATTGATGAGGCTGTTAATACTGTCACCTTACTTTAACAGTAAAAGAACAAGAGGAGAATTGAGTCTCTAAAACTTTATCAGGACTGAAAATGTGGCTACAGTGTCTAGAAGGAAGGAGCTCATTCACCCTGATACTGTGATAACTGCCTTAGGCTCCCTATCAGAGAGGGTGTTGGTTAGGACAAGAGAACCTGAGCCCCTTAGTTTTGTGGATTTCATATGCAGATATCCTAGTCTGGTTACAGACTTTCATGCAATTTTTGAGAAGGAGATTTTTGGTGAGAATCACATAAACATCATGGAAGGCAAGGTTGTAAGATTTGTAAT
>NW_022196904.1:51998623-51999217 GCF_008632895.1 Mastomys coucha | reverse complement strand
TGAATAGCTGTAAAACTGAATCAAAAATGCTGAGAACCAAGAACACATGAAGATAGAAAATATCTATGAACAAGCTATAGGGAGAAGAAGTTGAAATAAAGAGCTGAAAGGTCTAATAGCCAGTGAGGGAGTATGCATGCTGCAGTGGCAGTCCTTTGCTTTCTTCACTTGTGATAACCCTAGCTACCGGTTTCCACTTTGCCCAAAACTCGGTTATGGTTGACATTGAGTTTTATTAATTTGAGTATAGGTCTTTCAATATCATGGATGGAGAATTCCTGAGATAATAAATTTGAGGGAGTTTGGTCATCTGAATAAAACCTGAGGTTAGAAGCTGTCCTAATGGATGTCTAGTGATGGGGAATTGGGCAACTAAAACAATGTTGAATTAGCATATGGAGTTTATAATAAAATATTTGCATTTTATCTGTATTCTTTTTAATGATAGAGCAGAGGTATTGTTGGTATGTAGGGCAATGGCACATGTCAATACTTTGAATCCACAAAGCCAGAGAGGATGTCTCTTTAAAAAATTACAGGATGGCAGTCTTTTCCATGTTATATGCAGTCATAGTACTTCCTGAAGTGTAGATA
>NW_022196904.1:51986591-51991208 GCF_008632895.1 Mastomys coucha | reverse complement strand
ATACACATTAAGTAAAAAGCAAGAGAAATTTTAGATGAGTCTATATTTTATGAATGGATTGGGTTTTTTCCCCCCTGTGGCAGAACATGCCAAAATTTTAAAGACTACTAAGCTTCCCTGTGGTGTATACTTTCAAGAGATCTTTTTGATCTTCCTACTTAATTGATTTGTTATTTGTTGAAACTTTGTTTTATTTTTATGTGTTCTCTACATACTTTTTACACTTTGACATGTCCATATCATTATCTCTGTAAGCAAACAAACTCAGATCTCACAGTAGTTTAAGGAATTTGCTCATGTAAATATAAAACACTTATCCCATACTTTATCTTGATAGATTTCAAAATGCATTGCTGGAATTTGAAATAGCATCTACATAAATATTGTACATATTTTCTCATGATTATCAATTTTATTTTATTCACATCAACTTTTAATTATCAAGGGAAGCACAGAGAGAGTGAGAACACAGGGTCAGAGTGTTCATAATTCAGGCAGGGAAAAGACAACTCATGAAGGAAGATTGGATCCCCATGTTCATCAAAGATGGCAGGTTAATGGAATAAAATATTGATAGAAGAGTTGACAAAGAATACTGTTTACCTGATTGTAAGACAATGGAGGTGTGTGTGTGTGTGCTTGTGTGTTTGCATATGTGTGCATGTATGTGTGCATAAGTGCAGGTGTGTCTGTGTGTGTAGGTGTGGTTATAGAAATATCAGTGGGATGGGGTAGAAGATGATCGAAAGTGAAAGAGGGAATGATCACAGCAATGAGAGGGCATGCTTTCTAGGTTTTATCATTTTCATGAAAAATGGAGTGCACTGGATAGATAATGCCTTAATTAATTGAGTGCTTCTGTCTGATTAGTCTGTGCCAATGACTACTGCATTTCCAGATTTATGATTGGTATGGGTTGGCTGGTCTAGTGAGGGTGATGCTATAAAGGTATTGTGAATATGTTGTAGACATATATACCTTTACTTTTTTTTTTAATTTAAGTATTGTGAGAAAATATAGCTAAACATTAACTTTGATCATGTGCATTTATAGATACCAATCTCATTCACATATTAAAAACTATTTTGTGGGTTTTAAAGAGTTTTTATAAGACCATGTCAATTTCATAATTGTCTATCATGGATCAAAGGGCTATATTAAATACAAGATTTTGTATGTTTTTTTTTTCACTTAGTAACTTTGGACTAAATACTGTGTAGAAATATTCAGGGAATAAACATAACCAATGAATAATTGTCTTTGTGTGTAGTATAACAAATAAATTTAAAAAATCTCAAGTGAATATTTGTTGTTCTCCCTTCTCAGTGCTAATATTTTTGTCTTGGTTAAACCTAAACAGATTATTTTTGTGCTGTTATACTGCAAGTGTGTTCCTAGCTGTTATTAATATTGGATCAGGAAAGTACAGGTGTTTTGGAGGCTTCTAACATATCAATCTCTTTACAATCTTTGTAGCTAATTTTCCACAAGGACCCATGAGAATTAATGGGAGTGAATTGATAAAAACATGTCAAATGCAGTGCTTCAAAGTCTTTCTGTTTCTATATAAAATCAATTGAACATTTCTCAATTATTTCCCATCTAGTCAAGAATCATCACTGATAAGTGTTGAATAATTCACTGTTATATAGATATAACAATACTTTTATTAGGAGATCTTTGATTATATATTCCTTATCAAAATGATAGTAGTTTTTTCTCTCCAGTCATGTACCTAGTCTCAGAATCTTGGACACTTTAAAAGTGTGAGTTATAGGTTCTGTCACATGTGATAAGTCATAAATCCAAGCAAACTGTAGTTGGTTACTCTCATAATACTTGTGACTCCCTGGAACCAGTATATCTTGAAGACAGGTCATTATTTTAAGTTGGAGAGGTTGTACATGCTGATCTGGATATTGCTTTTTTCTTCCAATAACATGAAGCATACCTTTTAAACATATGAATGTAGTCAGTGCTGGTCAAACTTCCATTTGGCTTCCAAATTACTATTTCATCCCCTATGACATAAACAAGTAGTATTCAAAGTAACAGGCCATTCAATCACATTGAAGAAGTTCAACCATTGCTTTGTAAAGGGTGTGAAATATTTGAGTCATGGAACATAAAGTCACTTTATCAGACAATTAAACCCGGCACCAGACAGATTACTTTATAGTATAAGTTACCTAGGTGGGGCAATATCTCTCAAAATGTATAGTGAATACATCTCAATTCCTTTCATGTGTGGGGTATATGTCTGTCTATCATTTATCTATCTATCTATCTATCATCTATCTATGTATTTATGTATCAATCCATATATCATCATGGATAAACATACAAGTTTGATTTTCTCTTTGAGAATTTTATACAGTCATATTGTATCAAATTCTTAGCTTTATTTCTCCTATCCCCAACACATACATGTCATATGCATTAACTACTGGAATGAATACCATTTCTTGTTAATCATTACATATGTGCATAACTACTCAGTGTTATGTATTCTCAGTATTGAACACTCATATATATATGTATAAGTATATGTATACATATATGTAGAGATAGATATAGATATGAATAGATATAGATTAGTTACAGATACAGACACATACACAGGTATAGATACAGATAAAAGCACGGATATATTTGAGGTATGTGTATGTGTGCATTTGTTTAGGAATGACATTTTGGTATTAAATTATCTATTACTGTGTTTGTCTGGAGAACACTGATCTTGACTCTCTTAACATCACTTAACTTTCTGTAGTGTTTTTTAAGTTTGGGCCTTATCAGAACTTTCTGCTTTGTGTTAACATAACAACAATGTGATAATTGTTCCAATTTTATTTAGGTATCCATGCATTGAGATTTCATGTATCCAGATTCCCTATTGTATATAGAAGACAATTTAATCATAGTGGAATTCTGAACTTGCATTTTGACTACATATGTGTCAGGAGTTGGATGAGGGACTCAGTCAAGCAATATATGCACTTTTGTTGGTGGCTTCGTCTCAGAGACATCCTAGGATCCCAGATTAGTTTACTCTATTGGTCTTCCTGTGAGGGATGAGGGGAATCTCCTAGAAATACCACAGACATGAGAAGGGGGAGGCTGCCAAGAGTGATTGCAGGTGACCTTAGCCACTATGCCTTACATTAGGGACATGGAACCATAAGAGGCCACTTCCTGTAGGTATGTAAGAGCCCCAGTTGAAAGATAAGGACACCAACATATCGACAAAACTTTATACTCCAAATTTGTCCTATCTAAAAGAAATTCAGAGACTGAAGTATTTGTTAACCATTAACTGGCCCAACTTGAGACCCATCCCATTGGCAAGTACTAATCTCTGACACTATTAATGATACTCTCTTATGTTTGCAGACAGGAGCCTAGCATAGCTGTTCTCTGAGAGGCTGTACCTAGCAGCTGGCTGAAAACAAATGCAGATTCCAGTGTGGTTTTATATATTCTTGTCAGTTGTTCTTTGCACTTTGACACGTTTTGGAATTCTGCACAGTCTCTGTCTGCTTTGAAATTAAACTTCAATTCTGAGGAAAACAGGTTAAAATGTCCCTATTTAACTATGATATAGGTCTACAATACTCATAATAAATGTGAAAAATTCAGGTGTGCTTTTAAACATACAAACCACTAATACCCTTGTAAGGGATGAGACTTAGAAAATTGTAACACTTCAAATAGTAAAAAAAATTACAGAGTTTACCTAGAAACTTTGTGTCTATTAGTACTACTAATGCTACTGAGTAGAAATACTAATGAGCTGAATGACATGGGAGATTCAATAACATCCTAGTATTGTAATAAATTATAAAACCAACTTTCCTGGAAAGTAGATCAGCAATGTTTAGGATTTAAACATCAGACTGTGATGGAATGTATCAGTTAGTCTTCTCTGCTGCTATTGCTTCAGAATATGTGTGGGACCAAAGCAGCATATTAGAGACATTTGCCAATTGTCAAAGAAATCAGTCCAGTGTTTAAAAAATAATAGTTGGAACTGGAAGGCTGCAGAGGGCATCATCAAAGAGAGAAATTTCTTTTATTTTGTGGGTATCATGTACTTTATTGATGGTATTCAAAAGAATAGGGAGTGTTCTCTAGGTCCCTCCTGTTATTATGAGGATCTGAGATTGAAATTGTGAGGGAAATGCTCATTGTTGAGGTAGGGTCTTCTCTGCAACTGAGGGACTCTCTCTTGCTCTCAGTGTCCTTGCTGGGGTGCGTGGTCCAGGGTTTCTTACTCTTTGGAGGCCATGTAGACCATGACATCCACCACCCTATTGCTGTAGCCATATTCATTTTCATACCAGGAAATGAGCATTACAAAGTTGTCATTGAGAACAATACCAGCCTCAGCATCAAAGTAGGAGTTTCTGTAGAAGTCACAGGAGACCACCTGGTCCTCAGTATAGCCAAGGATGCTTTTTGGGCACTCAGATGACTGCTTCACCACCTTCTTGATGTCATCATACTTTGTGGGGCAGTAATATGCTCAAGTAACTTAGTCTCAGTCTACTACTTGGCTTTGAGCCCTGAGCCCCTGTGGGCAACTTCCAGAGGGCAGAAAGAGCTTGGCCATAACTC
>NW_022196904.1:51985244-51986580 GCF_008632895.1 Mastomys coucha | reverse complement strand
TGCAAAGGAAGAACTCTTGATTTGGCTAGGTTGGAGGGAGTCCAGTGGTGTAGCAGAGAAAATATCTGCAAGACTAAAGGATGCTATAGAGCTGAAAGCATGCCCCTGCGAGAGTTGAGTTGTGTAACCCATTTGCTGATAGTGAAGAAAGGGAGAGTGAAGAGGTCAGGGAGAGAAAGAAGGGGCTGTGGGTTAAAGCTAATAATGAAGATCCTTTTTTAACATTATAATAATTGTAAAGAAACTATGCAGTTTGGTCTTGGTGACTAGGAGGAGCTGTCTTTTCCTTAGTTAGCATATCCCTTGTGGTCAGTTTTATTCAAGATAAGGATGAGGTCAAATGGCAAAGCTCATTCTTTCCAATCCCATCAAAGATGGCTGTCAGCCACATGACTGCATGAATACCAATGTGGGGTGGGGTAGGCACAGCAGTTAAGGTATCATGAAGTCACATGTTTCCTTTAAGATTTACCATGAATAGATTTTTGCAAGTTTTAAGTTAACTCATTTGTTACATACTTGACAGGTTTTTAATTATACATACAAACCATGAAGTCAAATTTATACTTTAGCAAAAGTTACAAAGTATTAAACTGAAACTAAAAGTTTATGAGATGATTAGCAACAGTACCCATTGGGTATACTCTGTCTTTCTACTGTGTTTTCCTTTCATTTCTCTGTCACTTAACCAAGTGACCTGCATGATATAAGATATAGATTTTTAAGAAAACCTGTAAAGAAAATGCTGGGATCTGGCAGAGAAGGAGCCATACCCTAACTCCAAAGCCAGCTTTTAATTGAAGTGAAAAAGCATAAAACAACAGTCTAAAGCCATTCATAAACAAAAACCAAAAACAAAAACTAAAACCACTTGAATAGCTGTAAAACTGAATCAAAAATGCTGAGAACTAAGAACACATTAAGATATAAAATATCTGTGCCCATGCTATAGGGAGAAGTTGAAATAAAGAGCTGAAAGGTCTAATAGCCAGTGAGGGAGTGTGCATGCTGCAGTGGCAGTCCTTTGCTTTCTTCACTTGTGATAAGCCTAGCTACAGGTTTCCTCTTTGCCCAAAACTCGGTTATGGTTGACATTGAGTTTTACTAATTTGAGTATAGGTCTTTCAATATCATGGATGGAGAATTCCTGAGATAATAAACTTGAGGGAGTTTGGTCATCTGAATAAAACCTGATGTTAGAAGCTGTCCTAATGGATATGTAGTGATGGGGAATTGGGCAACTAAAACAATGTTGAATTAACATATGAAGTTTATAATAAAATATTTGCATTTTGCCTGTATTCTTTTTAATGATAGAGCAGAGGTATTGTTGGTA
>NW_022196904.1:51973536-51983454 GCF_008632895.1 Mastomys coucha | reverse complement strand
TTTTTTTTTTTTGGAGGGTGCTTTTCAAGAGAGGTTTTCTTTGTACAGCCCTGGCTGTCCTGGAACTCACTCCTTAGACCAAGATGACCTTGAACTCAGAAATCTGCCTGCATCTGCCTCCCAAATGCTGGGATTAATGGCATTCACCACCACTGCCCAGCTTCTCAGTTTTATTAGCCAGCTAAACTAGACACTTTGTAAAGTTCCATTCATAAAAGAAACAATATTTTAAATCAGCCAGTAGCAACATACAATTGAGTTGAAACAGTATTTGATGGATATTTAGGTAGAGTTGCACAAATGAATTCTAATCAATTAGAATTACACCCACAATCTCAACAAGTACAGATGTAGGACTTATGAAGCCCAACCCATTTCAGAGTGGCATTGGAATTTAAAGAATGGATAAGGAAAAGGATCATCCTTCATGTTTGCCCTGAGTGGTTACTCATGTTCTAGTAGAGAGTCTCATATTTATGCACACATAGTTGCCTTAAATGTACTCAATTGTTTTATAGACTAAGTAAATGCACTTCAGGTGGAATATTGATAATAGTGATTGCATAGTATTTTCTGCCATCAATTTTTCCTTGATTATGTGTGTTTAGTGAATATCACATGACTTTAAAAATGTAGAAAATCACAAAGAAAGAAACATGAGTTTTGTTCATGCCAATCCTGTTCCCAATGCATATTACAATAAGTAATATCAATATTGTATTATTGATCCTTATTATCAGAGTCTAGTTGCCTCTGATCCAGCAATTGCCAATAAATCAACAGCAAATTTCTTATGCACAGTAAAATGCTGTTTGCAGTTTTATAGAGGAGCAATGTTTTCATATATACATTAATTTACATCTGCTGTTTGAACTCAAACTGAAGGTACGGCAAGAACAAGGACTCTCCCACTGATGATTTATTATCAAAAATATTTGTCTCAAAATTTCTCTTGAAGCACTCTTTTCTCTGGAAGGCTTCCCAACTTGAATCTCAAACATAAAACCATCATATCATACAACCTTCAAAGAGTTACAACATTGTGAACATTATTATATCTATTAAATACATAAGAGGTAATAATAGGAAAAAAATCCACTGTCACATTCTCTGTAGGTATGTTATTTACATTAAGTAAAAAGCAAGAGAAATTTTAGATGAGTTTATGTTTTATGAATGGATTGGCTTTTTCCCCTCTGTGGCAGAAAATGCCAAAATTTTAAAGACTACCAAGCTTCCCTGTGGTGTACACTTTCAAGAGATCTTTTTGATCTTCCTACTTAATTGATTTGTTATTTGTTGAAACTTTGTTTTATTTTATGTGTTCTCTACATTCTTTTTACACTTTGACATGTCCATATCATTATCTCTGTAAGCAAACATACTCAGATCTCACAGTAGATTAAGGAATTTGCTCATGTAAATTTAAAACACTTATCCCATACTTTATCTTGATAGATATCAAAATGCATTGCTGGAATTTGAAATAGCATCTACATAAATACTGTATGTATTTTCTCAGGATTATCAATTTTATTTTATTCACATCAAATTTTAATTATCAAGGGGAACACAGAGAGAGTGAGAACACAGGGTCAGAGTGTTCATAATTTAGGCAGGGAAATGACAACTCATGAAGGAAAGATTTGATCCCCATGTTCATCAAAGATGGCAGGTTAATGGAATAAAGTTTTGATAGAAGAGTTGACAAAGAATACTGTTTACCTGATTGTAAGACAATGGAGGTATGTGTGTGTGTGTGTGTGTGTGTGTGTGTAAGTGTGTTTGCATATGTGTGCATGTACGTGTGCATAAGTGCAGGTGTGTCTGTGTGTGTAGGTGTGGTTATAGAAATATCAGTGGGATGGGGTAGAAGATGATCGAAAGTGAAAGAGGGAATGATCACAGCAATGAGAGGGCATGCTTTCTAGGTTTTATCATTTTCATGAAAAATGGAGTGCACTGGATAGATAATGCCTTAATTAATTGAGCGCTTCTGTCTGATTAGTCTGTGCCAATGACTAGTTCATTTCCAGATTTATGATTGGTATGGGTTGGCTGGTCTAGTGAGGGTGATGCTATAAAGGTATTGTGAATATGTTGTAGACTTTGCTTTTGTTCTTGCATTCAGAAATTTATCTTTAGTTCAAATATTGATTTTTGTTGATGGTGGAATCTAGATTGTAATAAGAATTTAATTTCCATTTTCAAGTTGTTTTTGGTCAGTGTTTTATGACAGCTGCAGAAACACAAACCAGGACAGAGAAGAAAGAACAGGAAAAGAATATGAGTGCAATAGCTAATTACCAAATGGATGAGGTTTCGTAGCACTTCTTTTTGAACATTTACTTGAAGAAAGAGAAACTTTTAGGAGATCACACTGTAACTAAGAAGATGATAATTTTGTTTGTATTATTTCATGGATGACTATGATTAGGAAAAAAAACTATTGTTGCATTTTGTAGTGCTTATTATGAGTTAACTATTGGATAATATGAATAGCTGTATGGTTGCCTTTGTGGAAGTTACAGGAGATAGAGACTTGTAAATAGTCAAGGTTGACACCAGTATACTTCTTTTAACACTGTTAAAATTCATTTTAAAATGGATATTCATTTAATATAAAATGGTAAGAATTCATCAGTGCTCTATGCATATTTAAATTATACTAAACTAAATTATGTTTAGAAACAGCCAGTAATCCTGTGTGTGTTCTGCATTGCACAAAATGTCTCAAACTCTAACAATCATGTGATACTTCTAGATAAGTCACCTGTGAACTATAAGTATAAATGTAGCACAAACACTGGCATGTATACCTTTACTTTTTGTTTTTTTTTTTTAATTTAAGTTTTGTGAGAAAATATAGCTAAACATTAAATTTAATCATGTGCATTTATAGATACCAATCTCATTCACATATTAAAAACTATTTTGTGGGTTTTAAAGGGTTTTTATATCTATAAGACCATGTCAATTTCATAATTGTCTATCATGGATCAAAGGGCTATATTAAATACAAGATTTTGTATGTTTTTTTTTTCACTTAGTAACTTTGGACTAAATACTGTGTAGAAATATTCAGGGAATAAACATAACCAATGAATAATTGTCTTTGTGTGTAGTATAACAAATAAATTTAAAAAAATCTCAAGTGAATATTTGTTGTTCTCCCTTCTCAATGCTAATATTTTTGTCTTGGTTAAACCTAAACAGATTACTTTTGTGCTGATATACTACAAGTGTGTTCCTAGCTGTTATTAATATTGGATCAGGAAAGTACAGGTGTTTTGGAGGCTTCTAACATATCAATCTCTTTACAATCTTTCTAGCTACATTTCCACAAGGACCCATGAGAATTGATGGGAGTGAATTGATGAACACATGTCAAATCCAGTGATTCAAAGTCTTTCTGTCTCTATATAAAACCAATTGAACATTTCTCAATTATTTCCCATCTAGTGAAGAATCATCACTGATAAGTGTTGAATAATTCACTGATATATAGATATAACAATACTTTTATTAGGAGATCTTTGATTATATATTCCTTATCAAAATGATAGTAGTTTTTTCTCTCCAGTGTTGAATCTAGTCTCAGAATCTTGGACAATTTAACAGTGTGAGTTATAGGTTCTGTCGCATGTGATAAGTCATAAATCCAAGCAAACTGTAGTTGGTTACTCTCATAATACTTGTGACTCCCTGAAATAAGTATATCTTGAAGACAGGCCATTATTTTAAGTTGGAGAGGTTGTACATGCTGGTCTGGATATTGCTTTTTTCTTCCAGAAACATGAAGCATACCTTTTAATAAACATATGAATGTAGTCAGTGCTGGTCAAACTTCCATTTGGCTTCCAAATTACTTTTTCATCCCCTATGACATAAGCAAGTAGTATTCAAAGTAACAGGGCATTCAATCAGATTGCAGAAGTTCAAACATTGCTTTGGAAAGGGTGTGAAATATTTGAGTCATGGAACATAAAGTCACTTTATCAGACAATTAAACCTGGCACCAGACAGATTACTTTGCAGTATGAGTTACCTAGGTGGGGCAATATCTCTCAAAATATATAGTGAATACATCTCAATTCCTTTCATGTGTGGGGTATATGTCTGTCTACCATTTATCTATCTATCTATCTATCTATCTATCTATCTATCTATCTATCTATCTATCATCTATCTATGTATTTATGTATCAATCTATATATCATCATGGATAAACATGCAAGTTCTTTTTTTTGGGGGGTGCCATGTATTTTATTGATGGTATTCAAAAGAATAGGGAGTGTTCTCTAGCTCCCTCCTGTTATTATGAAGGTCTGGGATTGAAATTGTGAGGGAAATGCTCATTGTTGAGGTAGGGTCTCCTCAGCAACTGAAGGCCTCTCTCTTGCTCTCAGTGTCCTTGCTGGGGTGCGTGGTCCAGGGTTTCTTACTCCTTGGAGGCCATGTAGACCATGACATCCACCACCCTGTTGCTGTAGCCATATTCATTTTCATACCAGGAAATGAGCATTACAAAGTTGTCATTGAGAACAATACCAGCCACAGCATCAAAGTAGGAGTTTCTGTTGAAGTCACAGGAGACCACCTGGTCCTCGGTATAGCCAAGGATGCTTCATTGGGCACACAGATGACTGCTTCACCACCTTCTTGATGTCATCATACTTTGTGGGGCAGTAATATGCTCAGGTAACTTAGTCTCAGTCTAGGACTTGGCTTTGAACCCTTAGCCCCTGTGGGCAACTTCCAGAGGGCAGAAAGAGCTTGGCCATAACTCCTGAGTCTTTCATTCCTGTTTCAGTCACAACCCCTCACAGCTACCCCTTCAGGAGATGTGTGCTCTATGTGCTCTATCAGGCAGACAAAGCCCCAGCATTCTAGCTGGACCCTACACCTAGTCATCTGACCACAACCAGACATGCTATGCCCCATACAATATAAGGGGTGATATGCCCCCTTCTCATTCTCTCACTCTCTTACTCGTCCCCTCTTTCTCATTCTCTTGCTTTCTTTCTCTTCACTTGCTCTTTGTTCTTCTCTTGCTTTCTTCCTCTCCTCTCTCACTCCCCTCTCTCTCTCCTTGATCTCCTTTCTTTCTGTCTACTTGTGCAGCCCATTTTATCTTTCCTACAATAAAATATCTCATTTATTCATTGCCTTCTTTTTAACTAACATGCTATGTAGCCACAGGTCAACACCGGGGAGAGAGAGAGACTTGGACCTCAGCAGCAGGTCGTGCCTTTGGTACAACAATACTTAACAGGTTTCTCCAGGTGGCATGTCAAATCCACAATGGATACATTGGGGGTAGGAACATGGAAGAGCATGCCAGTGAGCTTCCTGTTCAGCTCTGGGATGAACTTGCCCACAGCCTTGGCAGCAGCAGTGGGTGCAGAGATGATGTGCCTGGGTAGTCCCACAGCCATCACTCCACAGGTTTCTAGAGGGGCCATCCACAGTCTTCTGAGTGGCAGTGATGGCATGGATGGTGATCATGAGCCATTCCACAATGCCAAAGTTGTCATAAATGACTTTGGCATAGGGCCTAAGAAGTTGGTGGTACAGGATGCATTGCTGACAATTATGAGTGAATTGTCATATTTCTCATCATTCATGCACATCACAAACATGGGGGCATTAGTTAAGAAGGAAGAAATGATGACCCTTTTGGTCCCACCCAAGAATGGATTTCTTTAGGAAAGGTTGTTTAAAATCAGCACCAGTTGTGTCAGGGTGTGGCTTTTCATTTTAATGTCATTGTATTCATGGCAAGGTAGAAAGCTCAGAAAGCAACTTGCTTACTTGGAAATATGAGCATCTGGGATTTTTTTCTAGGATGTAAGTGTTAAGAATAAGAGATAATGGTATTAGAATATAGTTCTATATGTGGTGACAGGAGGGTAAAAGACACTCTTGAATTCACATCACCTGGAATTGAAGGGACAATTCTTATACTATTCTTACACTTATATCATGCCAGATAAAATTCCAGTATGGTTGATGGCAGGACTAATGAAAATATCCCACTAGGTTTTGGCATTTAATTAATGATAGAAGAAATGAAGTAAAATTTATTCTGGGATAAATGCTCTAAGATGCATGTTCCAGTAGATGGTGCAATATCCATGCACACACAGATGATGTGAATGATGTCAGTTTTTATTAGAGAGAACAAAGAAGTTTGTTTTCTGAAGTGATTGTGGTATTAGAAGAATTGTAGTGTAAAGAATGTTTTGAATCTTTCCAAAAATACAGCATTAAATAGTTATTGAATAAAATATTTAAGGAATATCAATCACACCTGATGGAGAGTACAAAATATGCTAAAGTGGCCATCTTTATTCAATGCCACATAAGAACATGAATGCACACAAAAGGCCTTGAAATTTTATAATTTAAACATTTCATTTGTAAGTAAATACCTCAATAATTATTTTTGTAACATTATGACATTATGAAATACACTATGCTAACTGAATATTTCTGGAGAAAGGCTTGAACACGTTTCATTTGACAATTTTTTAATTGCATTTTTTTAATGGCACATTTTAAATGGCCCTTATATAGACCTAAATGTATTATCTAATGTTAGAATTAATTTGTATTCACATATGGGATAAAATAAATGACACAGGATATGTTTGGAGAAAGCTGGAATGGGCAGTCCAGTGTCAGAAATAGAAGGTCCCAGACAGAAATTGAGTTTTTTGTATATATCCAGGGTCTGGGTCCAAGCAACCAAATAGATGCTGTGAATATAGGTACCACCAGCTCATGTAGTCCATTGTTAACTAGAATCAAAGTGTGAACTTGGGATAAATTAAATTAGATTTTTTCCTGTTTTTCTCTTTTTACTTTCACCACATTCGCTGCAGTAGATAGGAAGCAAGGAGAGATAGATAAAACAAAACTTAACAAAGCAAAAACCCATGGCCATGAAAATAAAAATAAATAATAACAATGACAACAACAATAATAGAAAAAAACAGAAAAACAAAAACAAAAGCAAAACCAACTCCTGATTAATATCTCCCAAGTAACAGTAGTCTTTTGACTCCGACTTTTAGGTTTGAGATCTCTTTCCTAATTACTTCTCAATCCATTCTTTATTTCAACATAGACAGAGGCAGCACGAGCTAATTCAACTCCCTGCACATGGGTTTTTACCAGTTAGGCTCCTGGCTGTTATTCAGCTCTCAGCTGGGTCCAGGCTCTAGCCAGGGCTTGAATATAAGCTTCTCAGCCCAGAATGAAGACTTTCTCTGAAAACTGAGGAGGATGAGGAAAAACCCAGCATATACAGGACTTTTATGGCCTTCTTCATGATCCTACTGAGTTACCTGCTCCTGTCATCTCTGTAAAACATGTTCCTGCATCATAAAACACTGATTCTAATTAGAATTTCATCATTAATACTTCAGTATTGAAGTCCTCCATCATCTGCATGGAGTGTCATTTACGTATGGCTTCACTATCTAACAGTGACCAGAGTTGTGTTGTTAGGGAAATTTTCTTGCATCAACAGTTGTGAGATTACTTTCTCTGAATTGAAACTTTCCCATCTGTGTTTTCTAAGGTTCAAATTCTTCATTAATGTACATGGTAGAGGAATCTCATAAATTTGCTATTTTAATGTACTGGCTGGTTTTGTGTGTCAACTTGACACAGGCTGGCGTTATCACAGAGAAGGGAGCTTCAGTTGGGGAAGTGCCTCCATGAGATCTAGCTGTGGAACATTTTCTCAATTAGTGACCAAGGGGGTAGGGCCCCTTGTGGGTGGTGCCATCCCTGGACTGGAAGACTTGGGTTCTATGAGAGAGCAGGCTGAGCAAGCCAGGAAAAAGCAAGCCAGCAAAGAACATCCCTCCATGGCCTCTGCATCAGCTCCTGCTTCCTGACCTGCTTGAGTTCCAGTCCTGACTTCCATTGGTGATAAACAGCTATGTGGAAGTAAGCTAAATAAACCCTTTCCTCCCCAATTTGCTTCTTGGTCATGATGTTTGTGCAGGAATAGAAACCCTGACTAAGACATTTAAAATGATTTCAAAATATTGTGTTATTTCTATAAATAGAAAATTTGTATTGGGACGGAGTGTTTAGATTCTTCTATTGATGTCCTCTCCTAGATGAATGGACCTCTCTTCTTGTCAGCCTAGGAAAAGGCAAACAGCACAAAATTATATCTAGCTTCATATAAATGTTCTGTTTGTTATCTTGGTATATGATTTGCATTTTTATCATCATTCCCTTCTTAAATTAGATTGCCGATTTTATTTTCTATTTTGTAAAACCTTATGTCTGCAAAGTTTTTATAAAGCCCAAGCAATTGCCAGCACCCTCTTATTTTATAAGCACATGTTCTTTTACTTATTCCAGTATACATCTTTCTCTTTCCTTTATTGACTGTATCCTTGGAATATTCAAGTTACCAAGTCCTTATTGATGGTAGCAAACAACTTGGGAAAAGAAGACTGGTGCTTATGACTACTGGATTAAACTACAACTGATAATGGCTAGCTGAGCTACAACAGATGGTAGCTTTCCATTAGGGAAAAGAAAGAAGGAGAAAGAAATCACTCACACACACACTCACTCACACACACACACACATACACACACTGGATGAAGCAAAGCAGGATTCAACAAGCAAGATCCAACAATTTTACATACATTAATGCATGTTTGCCTAAATATATACATAGATACGTGCATACAATCATACATACATACATACATATAGGCAGACAGTAGGTAGGATAGGCATTAAAAAAGATAAAAATCCACACCTCACACATTGGGTAGAAGGAGCAAAGCAGGATCCAACCATTTTACACATATGCATACACACACATATATCATATCATATCATAACATATCATATAATATCAACATTTGGTGGATGGGGAAAACTCCAATGATCTATCTCCAATAATTTTACTTTTTCCTTTTGTTCCTTTATATGACCTAAACCAAAATTCTCTATGTAAGAATTACCTCATTCAAAAGCAGGTAAAATGTTACACAAGAGTGAATTACAATAGCTTCTTAACTAGGGTTTCCATTGCTGTAAAAAATCACCATGACCAAAGCAACTCTTATAAATGACATCTATAAGACATTTAATTGTGGGTGGATCACAGGTTCTGAAGTTCAGTCCATTATTACCATGGCAGGAAGTATGGCAGCCTCCAGGCAGGCATTGTGCTGAAGGAGCTGAGAGTTCTACATCTTCTTCCAAAGGCAAACAAGAGAAGACTGGCTTCTGCTTAGCTGGGAGTCTCAAACCCTACTCTAAAAGTGACACATTTCTTCCAATAAGGCCACACCTACTCCACAAAGGCCACACATCCTAATAGTCACACTTACTCTCAGGGCCAAGCATATCCAAATCACCAAAACCGGCATTGTTCAAAGCTGATTTATTTCCATCTTTCATTTCATAAGCTGCTTATAATTTCAAAGCAACAATTGTATCATTTTTTACCTCATATCTCATGTTAGATTTATTCATTTTTCATGTTAGATTTAAATTAATAGTTTTTCAGGTTAATGGTCTTACTTCTCATGGCACACAGCTGTGGCTTCTCATCTTTGGGCCCGATTTAGAATAAAAGTTTCTCTTGATCATTAATTTATTTCAAGTCTATTTTTCTTCTTAGTGCTATTTAGGACTTGCAGTGTATGAAAGCTCACTCTATACCATTATGGAGCATTTACTTACCATTCTATGAAGAAGGGTATATTCTATTCTTGATTTAACTTTTTATATTTTTCTGACAAAACAAGTTGCATCATCTCCTTAGATTATCTAGCTATTATTCTAAACCTACATGATCACCATGATCACCAACTCTTCATCTTTATCTTCAGTGTGTCATGGTATCTTTTCCAGTAACTCTATCTATC
>NW_022196904.1:51968797-51973310 GCF_008632895.1 Mastomys coucha | reverse complement strand
TCTTTGATATATTTGGAGTTGTATTTTCTGCATGGTATTGAGTATGAGTATATTTAGCTATTTTTTTTATCTGAAACCATCCAGTTTGACAATGACCTTTATAAAAATTAAATGTGGTATCCTTTTCCAGTGACTATATCTATCAAGATTTCTTATGTAAAAAGATGACATTGGTTGTTGGGGTCCAAGAGTCACTGGCATCTCAGTCTTTATCTTGTCCTCATCTATTAACTAACACTCTTTTGTCTCTTCCACTATCTTGCTTCTGTCCCTGCAAATGACTTGAATGTTTTCCGATAGGAGACTTTCCAAATACTTTACAGTGAGGACATTCCTCTCTGGACTTTTCACAATGAGGACACTCCTTTCAGGACATTTTAGGATGTGGACATTCCAGTTATGCTGATGTGTAACAAAACAATAATGCAGATTTGGTCTGTGAACCTCCTCCGCAAATACCTTTGTGGTCTATAGTTTTCAATAGCCCCTTTCCCTAGAGTAAATTGAGACTTGATCAGAACATTTTGTCTTGTCTCCTTTCTTTGCATCTCCTGTTCCCAAGATTGTCCTTGCAGTTCCCTCTTCTCGAGAGCCCCTGTTGTTTAAGTCCTCTGTTAGTTTGGATTTGTCTGTGCCTTCAATTTGATTCCATTAATAAATGTATCTGTTACAATTATTTACTATTCATATGGGAGAAGCCATACACATTTTTCAGTCTTTATTCTGGGCAAATGAACCTAGGTAGTTTCTTGTTTATTTTACACACTTATCCTAGACTGAATTAATATGTTTTATGTATTGTCATACCCAGGTGGATAGAAAGAGTCAGAGACAAAGATGAAATTACAAAACAGTTGCTAATTGGATAACTAACATGCTCAGAACATCAGTCATGTTTCTAGTGTGTGCAAAACATTTCAAGTTATTTTCTTTTGAAAAAGACACTGAAAACTTTAATGGCAATTGCTCTATTCTCCAGAGTCATGTACATTTCTGACATATCTACATTGTTTTTCAATGACCTATTCCATAATTATTTCTCTGTCCCATACACAAACACACATACACATATATATGTATATATACATACTCACACGCATGTGCATATGTATGCGATATATATATATATATATGAACTTTCTTACAAGCATCTTTCTGTATGTTCTTCTCCAACATTCACTCAACCTTCCGTATTTCTGTGTGATTTATGCACATCTATTTGTGACCTTCAAAGAAAATGTGAAGATGTGTTATTTTGTAGTAAAGTTATATAGACAAATGGATGTTGATTTTGTAGAATTCCTGATTCGATTAAAATAATTTTAGGAAGAAAGCTTTTAGAGATGATCTTAGTTGCTAGAAAAATGTAATAAAGTTAGAATCGAGAATAGAATGTGCCCATAATAATAAAGAAAGGCTGAATAATAAGAATACAATGAGATTTCATAATAATACTAAAAAGAGAAATAGACTTGGGACAATTTATTGTCCAAGGGAAAAAATTTAGTTCCAAGGAAAAAGTCACAGTTGTGCATGATGATAAGGCTGTATAAAAAGTGTTGCTTTGAATTTTTAATGAGTATATTCTAATGAAGCACTGCTTTGTATTTAATATCAAAATCCTTCTGTAACTCTCATTCTATTTAAGATTTTATTTCTAAGATAATTTCTGAAGAACTTTCTGTCTAAGAAGGTGTAAAAAGAGCAGAGATAATAAATAATGTTGCTGAGTTCGAGTCCAGCCTGGTTTACAAAGTGAGTTCCAGGACAGCCAGGGCTATACAGAGAAACCCTGTCTCAAAACACCAAAATAAATAAATAAATAAATAAAGAAAGAAAGAAAGAAAGAAAGAAAGAAAGTTGTTGGCTGAATGGTTAAGTTGGGGAGCTTTGCCCCACTTGCCTACTCATCCATCCATTCATCCATCCATCCATCCAAATGTGAGTTTATATTTGTCTATATGTTTGTGTATAGGCATATGTGTATATTTGTAAGCATTCATGAATAGTTGTGGATTTGCTTTTGACAAGTATTCATGCCCTGCCAGAATGTGAGCATATCAAGGTTTGAATGTACATATTTCTGTGAATATTTGCCTGTATAAAGCACCTTAATCTTTTTTTGTTTTTCTTCCTCTCTAGTTTACAAATAGTTATTCAGCTTAGCCTGAGAGGTTTCTGCTTGATTTGTCAGAGAAAGGAGCATCAGCAATAAATCCTTTCATTCAATTCCCTAAAGCTAAGCAACATGTGTTAATTGCCAGATATTCATAGTTATTAAGCACAAATAATAGTAAAGAAAGAGTTAAGATTTTAGCACAGAAAAGTAAGAAAGAGTTAAGTTTCCCTAGCACTTATTTAAGAATAAAGTTAAATAAAACAGAGTTATAATATTTAATAAAGTACAGAGCTAGAGAGAAAAGAGGTCAGTGATTTTTAACCATAGAATAACTAAGAAAGTGTTCAGAACCTTTAAGTAATTATCAGCAAGCATACAATATAGTTACAGAGCTAGAAAACCAGATACCATCAGTCTTTAAAATTACATCTGGAGACTGGAAGTCTTTAAGTCCATGTCCAATGCTGTGTCCTAATTCAAACCCATTCCAGGAGAGGCAGGCACCTGGCAGCTAGCAAGGTATGATCATGCTTACTCAACACATTGCCACCACAATGACAAAACAAAATTGGAGATTTATGCCTTTCATTTCCTATGGTCATCATATGGAATGAAAAGCATGACTTCTGAGGAAGAAACATTATGCAGGAGGTGCAATACATGAAGTTCTGTACTGTCTGTCAGATGGCCCTTCTAGATGCCTCCTTTATAGATGTGTTCCTTCTCCACTGTGGAACCCTGCCTACTATAGTGTGTGTGCAAATACTACTACTCTACAAAGCACTCTACAAGTCTTGTGAAGACTTTAGGTAGAGATTATCCCATTGTGATATCGTGGAAAGAAAGGAGAAAATGGTAATAAAAATTACAGGGACAAAATTGTGACTCAGTTGTACAAAAATACACTGTATATGTGAAACCCTGGGTTCTCACTCCAGCAATAGAAAATAAGTTTATGTGACTAAAGAAGACATGATTTCTAAGCCTTTTGCTCCTAATTCTAATACAGATAAAGCTTAGAAGTGTGTTTTAATCTTTAGGTAACTAATGCTACTTGTTAGACAAGATACTGCCAGTAACAACCAGAGGAAAGGAATGGCCACTCTGCTTCCACAGAAGGTTAGAAACATTGTATCCCCTGGTATCTTAATGTGTACTCTGTCTAACTAACCCAAATACTACATTTTAAAATCTAAATTATATATAATTATTCTTTTTCTCCATGCTGCCTGCATTGTTTTCTTCTGAACATGTGCATGATAGGCTTTTATAATTTTGTTTCTGTTGTCCATTTAATGTGATTGAATCATCCAGATATAACACATTCCATAGAATCTATGTACATAAGGTAGATTATTCCTTTCTGGGTTGCTTATTATTTATAAATTTTAGTGAAAACATACCAATGCAATGTACTACTCAAGAAAGCTTTTTTGAATTGTGGCTCTTACACAGACGAGACAAAATCAGGAATTTTTTAACGTTACTGGAAATGGAATTAAAGGCATTTGGATTCAAAGACTTCAGTACTTTTCATGTGTTGAATAACAATGAGAAGATCTCACTAGATCAATTATTCTCATCATGTGGGTAGTACCACACCAGCTTTGGGGGTCAAATATGACTCCTTTACAGAAATACTAATAAATGAAGTTATTTATATTACAATTCTTAACAGTATCAAAATAATTGTACTTATGAAGTATAATGAAAATAATTTTATGATTTGCAGTTACCAAGGGGTGTAGGGCAGTGGTCTGTTCAGGCAACCTATGCCCAGTCAAGTAATATGTCTGAACCCCAGTGATCCAGTTGGCAATATTTTTGCCTGCAAGGGGCAGATGGTGTTCACCAGAACTCCTGAGTATTTGGCTCCTGTTTCAGTCACAGCCTCTCACAGATGCCCCTGCAGGAGATGTGTGCTCTATCAGGCAGACAATGCCCCAAGCTCCTAGCATTCAAACTGGACCCTACCTCCAGTCACCTGACCAAAGTCAGACGTGGCCTGCCCCACAGGCAAATAGCCACACCTCACACAATATAAGGGGGATTTGCCCCCTCCCCTCTCTCTTTCCCTCTTTCTCCTCTTGCCTTCTTGCCTTCTCCCTCTCTCTTCTGCTCTTTGTTCTCTCTCTTGCCTTCTTGCTTCCTTTCTTTCCTTTCTCTCTACTTCTCTTCTCCTTTCTTTCTCTGTACATGACCAGCCTATTTTCTCTTTCCTATAATAAAATATCTCACTTATGCATTACCTCCGTTGAATTATCTAACACGCCATGCAGTCACAGGCCCCAGCAACAGAGAGACTCAGGTATCAACAGAGAACCAGAGAGAGCTGCAGCCACAAGCATCAGCAGCAGAGAGCTCCTGACAGCAGCAGAGAGACACAGGCCAACA
>NW_022196904.1:51966023-51968786 GCF_008632895.1 Mastomys coucha | reverse complement strand
CAATTTTACATACATTAATGCATGTTTGCCTAAATATATACATAGATACATGCATACAATCATACATACATACATACATATAGGCAGACAGTAGGTAGGATAGGCATAAAAAAAGATAAAAATCCACACCTCACACATTGGCTAGAAGGAGAAAAGCAGGATCCAACCATTTTACACATATACATACACATGAATATATCATATCATATCATAACATATCATATAATATCAATATTTGGTGGATGGGGAAAACTCCAACGAGCTATCTCCAATAATTTTCCTTTTTCCTTTTGTCCCTTTATATGACCTAAACCAAAATTCTCTATGTAAGAATTACCTCATTCAAAAGCAGGTAAAATGTTACACAAGTGGGAATTACAATAGCTTCTTAAGTAGGGTTTCCATTGCTGTAAAAAATCACTATGACCAAAACAACTCTTATAAATGACATCTATAAGACATTTAATTGTGGGTGGATCACAGGTTCTGAAGTTCAGTCCATTATTACCATGACAGGAAGTATGGCAGCCTCCAGGCAGGCATTATGTTGAAGGAGCTGAGAGTTCTACATCTTCTTTCAAAGGCAAACAAGAGAAGAGTATCTTCTGCTCAGCTGGGAGTCTCAAACCCTACTCTGAAAGTGACACATTTCCTCCAATAAAGCCACACCTACTCCACAAAGGCCACACATCCTAATAGTCACACACTCTCAGGGCCAAGCATATCCAAGTCACCAAAACCGGCATTGTTCAAAGCTGATATATTTCTATCTTTCATTTCATAAGCTGCTTATAAGTTCAAAGCAACAATTGTATCATTTTTTACCTCATATCTCATGTTAGATTTATTTATTTTTCATGTTAGATTTAAATTAATATTTTTTCAGGATAATGGTCTTACTTCTCATGGCACACAGCTGTGGCTTCTCATCTTTGGGCCAGATTTAGAACAAAAGTTTCTCTTGATCATTAATTTATTTCAAGTCTATTTTTCTTCCTAGTGCTATTTAGGACTTACTGTGTGTGAAAACTCCCTCTATACCATTATGGAGCATTTACTTACCATTCTATGAAGAAGGGTATATTCTATTCTTGATTTAACTTTTTATATTTTTCTGACAAAACAAGTTGCATCCTCTCCTTAGATTATCTAGATATTATTCTAAACCTAACTTCTTAAAATTACTTGAATCAAATCAGAAATTCTATAAAAGTGTCAAACACCATTATTTCATAAAGTTCATATTCATTTTAATCTGCAGGAAATTTGGCCCATAGGGTGGGCTAATACACAGGAGTCAATAATAAAAGACTGTAGGTAAAAGAGTCTTTCTTTGCCCAATCACACCATGTCAGAAAAGTGAGCAATACAGCAACGACAATGTGAGAAGGTACATTGGCACTAAGGAACACTTCTGGGATAAAGCTTGGAATTATTCTGTTACAGAATTCAACCATTACAGCCATGCAAAATGGTTGGTCATCAACAAGAAGTTCACTTTCCCAATGCAGCTTTTGTATGGTGCCTCCTCTATGGTTTACACCAGTTTACACTCAGAAATCCCACAATTAACTTGAAGGTATGATACATACACTAAGGATCTGATGCTGACTCATCTCACCCCTGTACATGCTGCCATAGTCTCTGTGAGTTACTGTGTGCTTGTATCATTTGGATACAGAGATCCTACCTTACTTTGTTTCTTCCCTCCATTTTATTTTTTATAGTATTTCCATATTTTCTTCCAACATGTTTCTCAGCCCTGAAGGAATGAATTTGGTGAAAAAGTCAGAATCGGCCTGAGTGTTCTTTGTTCATTCATTGTCTTCATGTCTAGCTATGGTTCTCTGTGTTTGTTGCTCTCTCTTGTAGGAGGAATCTTCACTAAAAATGGCTGAGCTAGGCACTGATCTATTCATGTAGGAGAATATTATTAGATGTTATTTTATTTTTTATTTTATTGTGTGTGTGTTTTTGTTTACAATTTTAGAATGGTACTAGACCTACACTATCTAGTCTCTGGTTTAAGGATACCTAAGCCATGTTGGATATGAATAGTATCTCATAGGGTATGCCTTAAGTAAAGATATTGGTTGCTTACTTCCACAATACTACTAACACTATTGTACCATAGAGCTAGCATATCTTGAGGCATAGTACCACTATAGATCAATGGCTGGCTTTGTATTTTATATCTCTTTTGGTAGCATGCAGAGAACCTTTTTGTATGAAAGACACATGTACATAGGCGTAGAGGCTCTACATGATCATCAACTCTACATCTTTATCTTCAGTGTGTCAAGGTATCTTTTCCAGTAACTCTATATATCAAGGTTTCTTCTTAAGTAACCAGGTGACCTTGATTGTCTGGATTTGTTTGGGTCTTCAATTGATTTCATTGATCAATGCATCTGTTGATTACTTACTATTCATATGGGAAAACCCATCTCCATTCTCACAAGTATTCTCTTGACTATCATAACACAGCTATGATGACATAAGATGAAATATCAGGTTCTTTTGATTTATATTTAACATATATCTAAGGATGTTGAATATCACTTTACATATTTCTCAGCCATTTGATGTACCTGTACTGATAATCTGTTTGGATATGGTCACTACCGTAAAAATATCTTATTTTTGCTCTTGGTATATAGGGTTTATTTGAGTTCTTCATATACTCTGTATATTGGTCCTCTATTTGATACACCCACTCTGTACTGTGTCACTTTCTCTGAAGTAAGGTGGCCATTATTGTGT
>NW_022196904.1:51964434-51964986 GCF_008632895.1 Mastomys coucha | reverse complement strand
GGACTTTATTGTTTATTTTACACACTTATCCTAGATTGAATTAATATGTTGTATGTATTGTCATACCCGGGTGGATAGAAAGAGTCAAAGACAAAGTTGAAATTACAAAACAGTTGATAATTGGATAATTAACATGCTCAGAACATCAGTCATGTTTCTAGTGTGTGCAAAACATTTCAAGTTATTTTCTTTTGAAAAAGACACTGAAAACTTTAATGGCAGTTGCTCTATTCTCCAGAGTCATGTACATTTCTGACATATCTACCTTGTTTTTCAATGACCTATTCCATAAATATTTCTCTGCCCCGTACACAAACAGTCATACACTCATATACATATATATGTACATATACATACTCACACGCACGTGCATATGTGTGTGATATATATATATATATATATATATATATATACATGAACTTGCTTATAAGCATCTTTCTGTATGTTCTTCTCCAACATTCACTCAACCTTCCATATTTCTGTATGATTTATGCACATCTATTTGTGACCTTCAAAGAAAATGTGAAGATGTGTTATTTTGTAGTAAAGTTA
>NW_022196904.1:51962354-51964423 GCF_008632895.1 Mastomys coucha | reverse complement strand
AGTAAATTGAGACTTGATCAGAACATTTTGTCTTGTCTCCTTTCTTTGCATCTCCTGTTCCCAAGTTTATCCTTGCAGTTCCTTCTTCTCGAGAGCCCCTTTTGTTTAAGTCATGTGGTAGTTTGGATTTGTCTGTGTCTTCATTTTGATTCCATTAATAAATGTATCTGTTACGATTATTTACTATTCATATGGGAGAAGCCATACACATTTTTCAGTCTTTACTCTGGGCAAATGGACCTAGGTAGCTCTAAAAGAAACTTACTCAGCCAGTGTTTATGAGCCTGTAAATAACAGTAATATACATGGCCTGTGCTTGAGTTATTGCCTACAGGTTTTGGCCAATACTTTTTGTCACAACTTCCCTTTATGAATGAGTATAAGGGTTAAGATGAAATTAACCCTTTAGTCATCACATTGCTTTTGTTCATAACGTATATCACCAACATAGAAAGAAGAATAATGGACACAAAGCATAGAATATAATCTTATAATGGTATCGTATAATGTTAATAGAAAAATATCACCTTAGGGAAATTTTGTTCTTGAAAAAAAATGTTCGGGTATAAGAGAGAACAAAGGTTATTAAAATGTCTTAATCCATAAGGAGATCAGGATGAGATACTGCTTATCCTGTTGCTACACACAACACTGATAAATTGGACAGTAGGAGTTAAGAAAAGTCCCTTTCAGGTTGATTCTCGGATGCTTACTGTCCATGAGAAGTCTAAAAAGAAGCTATTGCAAACATTACTCTCAAATTAGAGTGTTAGACAGAAGTTGCCATACTGTAATTTACTAGTATAAATAGTATAAATATTATAAATATAATATGGTGTTTAGAGTAAGCAAGAGCAAAATATTTTAATAGGACTTTATTGTTTATTTTACACACTTATCCTAGATTGAATTAATATGTTGTATGTATTGTCTTACCCAGGTGGATAGAAAGGGTCAGAGACAAAGTTGAAATTACAAAACAGTTGATAATTGGATAATTAACATGCTCAGAACATCAGTCATGTTTCTAGTGTGTGCAAAACATTTCAAGTTATTTTCTTTTGAAAAAGACACTGAAAACTTTAATGGCAGTTGCTCTATTCTTCAGAGTCATGTAAATTTCTGATATATCTACTTTGTTTTTCAATGACCTATTCCATAAATATTTCTCTGCCCCATACACAAACACACATACACATATATATGTATATATACATACTCACACGCACGTGCATATGTGTGCGGTATGTATGTGTGTGTATATATATATATATATACATATATATATATATATGAACTTGCTTACAAGCATCTTTCTGTATGTTCTTCTCCAACATTCACTCAACCTTCCGTATTTCTGTGTGATTTATGCACATCTATTTGTGACCTTCAAAGAAAATGTGAAGATGTGTTATTTTGTAGTAAAGTTATATAGACAAATAGATGTTGATTTTGTAGAATTCCTGATTTGATTAAAATAATTTTAGGAAGAAAGCTTTTAGAGATGATCTTAGTTGCTAGAAAAGTGTAATAAAGTTAGAATCGAGAATAGAATGTGCCTATAATCATAAACAAATGATGAATAATAAGAATACAATGAGATTTCATAATTATAGTAAAAAGAGAAATAGACTTGGGCCAATTTATTGTCCAAGGGAAAAAATTTAGTTCCAAGGAAAAAGTCACAGTTGTGCATGATAAGGCTGTATAAACAGTGTTGCTTTGAATTTGTAATGAGTATATTCTAATGAAGCACTGCTTTGTATTTAATATCAAAATCCTTCTGTAACTCTCATTCTATTTAAGATTTTATTTCTAAGATAATTTCTGAAGAACTTTTGTCTAAGAAGGTGTAAAAAGAGTAGAGATAATAAATAAATTTTCTGAGTTTGAGTCCAGCCTGGTCTACAAAGTGATTTCCAGGACAGCCAGGGCTATACAAAGAAACCCTGTCTCAAAACACCAAAATAAGTAAATAAATAAATAAATAAATAAATAAACAAAGTTGTTGGCTGAATGGTTAAGTTGGGGAGCTTTGCCCCACTTGCCTACTCATCCATCCATTCATC
>NW_022196904.1:51961275-51961738 GCF_008632895.1 Mastomys coucha | reverse complement strand
TTTAGTGAAAACATATCAATACAAAGTATTACTCAAGAAAGCTTTTTTGAATTGTGGCTCTTACACAGGCGAGACAAAATCGGGAATTTTTTAACGTTACTGGAAATGTAATTAAAGGCATTTGGAGTCAAAGACTTCAGTACTTTTCATGTGTTGAGTAACAATGAGAAGATCTCACTAGATCAATTATTCTCATCATGTATGTAGTACCACACCAGCTTTGGGGGTCAAATATGACTCCTTTACAGAAATACCAATAAATGAAGTTATTTATATTACAATCCTTAACGGTATCAAAATAATTGCACTTATGAAGTAGAATGAAAATTTTATGATTTGCAGTTACCAAGGGGTGTAGGGCAGTGGTCTGTTCAGGCAATCTATACCCAGTCAAGTAATATGTCTGAACCCCAATGATCCAGTTGGCAATATTTTTGCCTGCAAGGGGCAGATGGTGTTCACC
>NW_022196904.1:51957744-51961035 GCF_008632895.1 Mastomys coucha | reverse complement strand
CCACCATGTGGTTGCTGGGAATTGAACTCAGGACTTCTAGAAGAGCAGTCAGTGCTCTTAACCACTGAACAATCTCTCCAAACCACCAAACCAAGGAGTACACATGGAGGGACCCATGGTTCCAGAGGCATATATAGTAGAGGATGTTCTTGTCGTACATCAATAGAAGGAGAGGCCCTTTTTCTTGTGAAGGCTCGATGACCCAGTGTAGTGGAATGTGAGGGCAGGAGGCAGAAGTGGCTAGGTGATTGGGAGAACACTCACATAGAAGCAGAGGGAGGGGAACTGGGATAGTGGGTTTCCAGGGGGGGAGGGACCAAGATAACTTTTGAAATATAAATAAAGTAAAAAAATCCTTTGGAGGGGAAGAAAATAGAAAAAAAATTAATTATCTCAGAGCCTAAGGATGTGGCCAATAGAGAGGAGGGTTTCTTAATATTTAAAGCACTGAGCTTTCTCTGTAACACTAGAACAATCAGTCCAGGGGGAAAGTTAATTTACTTCTTCTAAGGAATACATGAAGGTTTTCCCAGCATTGTGATTCTAAGGTTATTTGGACCCCTGAGTTCATAGAAATAAAACCTTAGAGTAATGTAAAGTGATAAAACATTTTGGAGCAGAATACTGTTACCTCATAGTGGCCTGTATAAATCTGAGTATAAGTTTGGTTTGTAGACCAAAAACCTGAGAATGCAATTTGGAAATATAAAATAATGACACTACATTTTGCTCCATTTTTATCATTAGATAAAAATTCACATATAACCAAATAAAATCCATTATCTCACTTTCTATTTATAGTAGCCTAGGATTAACATATTGAGTATAATTTATATCCCAGGTGATAACAAGTAAGCATTATAATAATAAGTAAGCATGACTTACCAATAATAAGTAAAATCTATATAGCTATAGTAAAACTTTCAGACATGGCTTTAAAAACCAAGCTACCTATATGTTAATAAGGAATAAAATTTGACAGATTATACAATTTTTAAAAGTTGGTAAAGTCATATTTTGTATTTTATATTACTCTTATTTTCAGGTTTACATTAACGTATCAAGGTGTTAGTAGAAATGTTGGCAATATGAAGCATTGGTGACTGATTTTAAGACATTGATATTTTAAGAAACATCTAAATGAAACTTATTGTAAATTGAGATAGATGAATATTATTATTGAACTCTGAGATTATTTTATATATAGGAGAGTCCTCAGTGTGGCTCTAATTCCAAATTATGTTGTGATCACAAAAGAAAAACATAGATCTTGTTCTCTTACTCTCTTGCCTCTTGCCATATTGTTCCCCCTCTCTCTTCATTCCCTTTTCCCCTCTCTCCATGTGGTCATGGCTGGTCTCCACTTCTCTACGTTCTCCTCCTCTCTACCTTTCTCTGCCTGTACTACTCTCTTAACCCCCTCCCCATGCCCTAAATAAACTCTGTACACTGAGACATCCCCTAGCTCCACACTTCACCACACTTCCATAGAACATATCTTAATCATTCTTTATCTTTTTATGATCACAACATTGGTGCCATGCAGGAATAAGATCATCATGATATTCGGCTGCTTCATGCTGATATTGGGGTGATGTGCCTCTAGGGAACCCAGAGGAATGGGTATGGGGAATGTTTGTCCAGTCTTAGGAGAGTTGTCTACTTCCTTGCTGTTCAGGGTCTGTGGAGCCATTTGAGGTTAGGTCAGAATAAACAGGTCCAGTAGTAGGTCTGTGTCTGTAAAGAGATTGAGCATCTGAAGTTTGTTCCTCTGGAGCTGTTCTGGGTGTAGCAAGCGTCTGAACATGACAAGATTTTAGAACACATTATTATAGGTAGAGAGTAAGATTAAGTACATTTTCGAGAAAGAAAAAAATTTTCTTAAGATGTACATTTGAAATCTAGAGGAATCACAGTCTCTGGATCCTCTTATCTGGATGGAGCCTATTTGGTCCATGAGAGACTGTTCTGAGTAGGTTTCCTGTTGCTTTTACGTTTATAAAAGGGATAACAACATGAGTTAACCACATGAACAGTCTTTAAGATGAGCCTTTTCTGGAGCAGAGGAACAAGATTAAAAAGTTGAATCATACAGTGGAATATTTTATTAGAGTTAGGCAAATTTATAGGAACTCAGATAATATTAGGACAGTGGCATAGCAAGAAGTGGAAATATGAACCATTTAATAAATGGAAACAGAGTTTAGGTAAGGAGATAACAGATTACATCTGTGAAAGTGTTTTTTAGCTACTGTCTTAGCTGTCATTGTAGTCAGAAGTTGGGAAATAAACAAAAACCTAGCAGTTATATAACAGTTATATATTATCTTTAAAAGTGACAAGAGTCCACTAGTCAACTGTTCTCTATGGTCTTTATGGTCTCAATGGCAACTTGGGTTGTCAGTCTGGCCTTCAAGTGCAGAAGATACAGGGCTTTTATTTTGTGGAACGGATACATGTGACAAGAGAAGTGGCTTACCTTGGTTTTAGCTAAGTCATTTGACTCAGAGTATCCAGTTTTGTCCACTTCATATTTCAGTGATTATCATATCACAATCTAGGCAGCATCCCGTAGCTGTGTCCATATTTTCTGAGACTACATGGGAGAAACTGTTAGAGGTGTTTTGGGATTCTCTCATAAACTTAATAATTAACAAAGTTCTGACAGGATTGGGCCCTGTAGATTGGTTATAACTGAATAGAATTTAATAGCATTAGAGAAGACAGGATAGGGAAGAGAATCTTAGGTAACTTTGACAGGTTGTGTAGGTAGAGAAGTATATTTTTGCATTAGTAAAGAAACATTTGGCTCAGACCAGAATAAGAGCTAAAAGCTATGGCTTGAGATTGAACTGTATTGACAGGCAAGTCAAGGGAATTGGCTAAACTGTTGAGCAAGGGGTTGGCTGGTGTGCATGACCTGCAGCCTACATGTTGTGGCCTCCAGGGTCAGTGGGTTGGAGCAGAATCATGTTATGGATCAGCAGCTGCTGAGGCAAAGGTCCCTGTCAGGCAGTGGGCAGGCTAAGTGTTCAGAGTCTGTGATGGGCATCTCCCAAAATAGTGTGTTCTATATCCTAGTAATGAGGTTGCGGCACATCACACCAAGTCTCAGGCAGAGAAGCAGAGAAAGAGGGAAAGAAAAAGAAAAGAATGAGTTCTCTCACACTGCGCTGGAAGGTAGATTTTCAGACAAGGCAAAAATTTCTCTTGAGGCTGCAGCAGGACATCTATAAGCAACTTACAGGGCCCAGTCACAACCTTGACAGGGGCAACAGAAGTTCTTGAGCA
>NW_022196904.1:51942824-51957733 GCF_008632895.1 Mastomys coucha | reverse complement strand
GTTGGCTGGTGTGCATGACCTGCAGCCTACAGGTAGTGGCCTCCAGGGCCAGTGGGTTGGAGCAGCATTGTGCTATGGGTCAGCAGCTGCTGAGGCAAAGATCCCTGTCGGGCAGTGGGCAGGCTAAGTGTTAAGAGTCTGTGATGGGCATCTCCCAAAATAGTGTGTTCTATATCCTAGTAATGAGGTTGCGGCACATCACACCAACTCTCAGGCAGAGAAGCAGAGAGAGAGGGAGAGAAAGGAAAGAATTGGTTCTCTCACACTGTGCTGGAAGGCAGACTTTCAGACAAGGCAAAATTTCTCTTGAGGCTGCAGCAGCACATCTATAAGCAACTTACAGGGCCCAGTCACAACCTTGACAGGGGCAACAGAAGTTCTTGAGCATGGGAAAGCAAGTCCACAAGGCCTCTGGCAAGATACAAATGAGAGCAGAGCCAAGGAGTAGAGTGGGGAGGGCAGTAAGCAGGGTCCTGGGCTGGGAGTGAAGCCAGGCAAGTCAGCTGAACCAGCAGTTGAGAAAGGGGGATAGGGAAAGTTTAAGCTATAGCAGAGTGACCCAAGAGCAAGAAATATGGGACTAAAGTCTAATGCTGAGAGCTGGTTCTGCAGAACCAAAGAACAGTAATCCAGGCCGGGCCTGGAATACTCAGCCTTAAGAAAGAAAGAAACTGTAACACTCAGAGCTGGTGCAATTGAGCCAGAGAGTAGTCTTCCAGGCCAGGCCTGAAATTCTAAGCTTCAAGAAAGAGAAGGAAATCTCATCCAAGGGAAAGAGACCTAAAATGAGGGCAAGGGCAGCACAGGAGTAACTCTGAACTCATGAAATCTCTGGGACCATGTTAAAGGTCACTCTTACCACAGGGAATGGGGGCTTACCAGATCTGGGCTAGTGAGCACAGATCTCTTGTTGTAGCTGAGGAGGGGTGTAAACCTTCTTAGTTTCTGGATCTGATGTGATCATAAAAAGATAAAGAGAGTAATAGAAGCAGAGAATGGAAGATAAAAGGAGAGAGTAGAGAAGTAGAGCCTGGCCATGAGAACACAGAGACACTGGGGGTAGGAATGGGGAGAGAGGAGGAGAAAGAGTGCAAGAGGCAATACTAAGAGTGGTAAAAGAGAGAGGAGGGGACAAGCAGCCTCTTTTATAGTCAGTCAGGCCTACCCAGATCTTGCCAGGTAACTGTGGGGATGTAGTGCAGAGATAATCCTAACATTACAGACCAGGAGAAGTCCAACCCTAAGCCCATAGAAGTTTGTTAGACCTCTCTGGGGGAAAGCAACCCACCTGCTAACTGGAAGGAATTTCTTATCAATCATCCAATGCTTGTGCAAAAGTCTGGAGATTTTAGTAGCAGGAAGAGTGGCACTGTGGTGTTGATGGACCTGTCTGAGTGAAGTACCTGGGGCTTAACCCACTTGGCAGTAGCCATTCATGTGGTGGAGGTCCCTGCGTGCCAGTTTCAGCACCAGTAGTGAGGCAGTTGTTTGGGAGTTTTTGGCAGTTAATTTTGGTTGCAGTTCTCAGTGGTTGGGGCTACAGTGGAGGTCACTGTGGGAACACCTGTATTGTCACTAGCAATTCCCAAGTCTTGGCCCCAAATGTTATCTTAGAAGGCAACTCTTATCTGGAAAGATCATGCCAGACTACCACAGACACTTGAGAAGAGGTGTTATTGGGGGAAAGCAAGGAAAAGAAGAAAGAAGAAAAAAAGGACAAGGTATGGGGATCTTTGTCTTTTACTCTGTTTGTGACATAGATGCCAGTTAATCACATGACCAAGACACATAGGTGAGGCACACACTGGGAGTGTGGTGTGGTTGGCATGGCCAGAGATACAAGAGGGTCCTTGTTGCCTAGGCATGATAACATTTGAAGGCTGACTGCAAAGCAACTCTTGACGGCAACAGAGATTATGTACATAAACTTCTAATTGACCTGATAGAAGTAGAGAACTGAGGGGAAAATCTAGGGTAAAAAAGGAGTGGATGTATCTCCACATTCAATATTCATATATTAATACTAAACAAATATGAACATATACTGTACATGAGAAACCAAAATGATGCCACTAGTATTCAAATGCTTTAGCAAGCATACAATAAACCAAACAATCTAAGAAGAAATAGTGATAATATATGAATATTTTAAGCATTACATTAATAAATAAATACCTATTACAGCATGTACCTATTATTATGAAAATCTGTAGGTAAATTCATAAATTCTGATCAGAGCTTGAAAAGCATATTTCATTTTAAAATCTAACATCTTCTTAGTTATAAATATACATATACATATACATATACATATATATACATATAGACAGTATACATATATACACATGTATATATACATACACACACATATATATATACATATGTATACATGTATTATACATGTATACATATGTATAGGTATATATGTATAATATATTCACACATGTGTGTATATATATATATATTACATAAATTCAATGCACTTGAAGAAAACTAAAAAGCAGATCACACCATCAAAAAAGTGAGCAGCAAATTACAAATGAAAGTTGAGAGTCATAATAATTCAATTCCAGACAAGAGTGAATTTTTTTCTTAGATGTAGCCAGTATCTATCCTCAAAGAGTCAGATATAGGGAAATTATAGATTAGAGACAAGAGTCCAGGGTAGCAGCATGTATTTCGTGGAGGAAACATTCAGATTCATTGCTTCTGAAGTAAAAACGAGGCAGAGGGAAGTGATAGTTGAATCATCAGCTGATTCTTCATGCTCTGATTTACCTGCTCCTGATATGAGTAAAAGATTCTGACCCTATGTGAAGCTCAGGCATCAACCTTTAGGTATGTCATCCCTGTCTTTGACATGTAGTGCTGGGTCTTCTACAAGGAAGACACTTGATTTTAAGCTCCACCTTGAGACAGAGGCTAGGGATGTGCTCAACCATTCTCAAAATTGGGTCATCAAATTTCTACGTTAATGAAGTTTTCAGCAGCCACCCTTCTAATCAACGAAAATTTGCAGCTGTAATAGTCACACACACTATTGCACCTGGCAACCAAAGCTCTTTCTGGACCGAGAAGTTACCATTCTCTTGCTATTAATGCCACACATGTTCAATGATCTAACTTTGGTTAACATTGTAATTGTGATTTGGCAAATACTAGTTTGGGAGCATCGTTCTTCATCCATGTCAGTCCATTACTTTCTATAAAAGAATGGGATACATGACCTTGTTGGGAATATCATCATCATCTGATGGTGTAGCATCAGCTTGAGAATATAGACTCAAAAATATAGGTTTGCACAGTAATTTTCTATTTCTAATTTTAATAGTAGATGAGTAGTAAATGATCGTTATCTATTTATTAGCATGCTGTATTTAAAAACTAACCCTGAGAGGTATGTCATTGATATTTATGTAATTATACTAATTTGCCCAAGGCACCCTACATCATAAGCCCCTTTTATCTGTTTAGATTTCTAGAAATCAGGTTGTCTCCTTTGAAAGCACACAGGGCAAGTGCAAACTCACTAATCCCACATACAAATGAAAGATTGTTGAGTATGGGCATATAGTATAAAAAAATCCCTTTCAAAAGTAAACATCTTAATATTTTTTAGTATTATGCAAACACTCTGAATTTACTATGAGAATTTAGGTATATTCAGAGCAATATTCCAAAAAGCCATACAATCATCTTTATTGGGGTGCAATCATCTAATAGACATTGGTGTATTTAGAAGCACTATAATGCAAGCATTCAATAAAAACACATGTGGAAACAGACATAGGAAGATCACAAACAGGGAGCAGGAAGAAACATTTGCAAGACAGGAGTCACAATCAGAAATAACTCTGACCCATAATTGCTCCTGTCTGAAAGAATTACAGGGATGAAATGGAGAGGAGCCTGGGGAAAAGAAGGTCCAGTGACAGACCCAAAGTGTGATCCAGCTCAAAAGGGGGCAGGTCCCAAGGCCTGACACTATTATTGAGGCTATGGAGGGCTCAAAAAAAGGTACCTAGCTTGACCATACTTCAGAAGATCTAACAAGCAGCTGAAAGAGTCCGATGCAGATATTTGCACCCAACCAATGGACAGAAGCAACTGACTCCTGTTGTTGAATTAGGGAAGTCTGAAAGAAGCTTAGGAGGAGGGCAATCTTGTAGGAGGACCAGTATATTTATCTCAATTTGTCTGGACCCCCAAAATCTCAGGACCACCAAACAGGCAGTGTACACAAGCTGATATGAGGCCACCAACACACATATAGTACAGGACTTCTGGTCTGTGTTCATTCAGAGATAATGTACCTAACCCTCAAGAGACTGGAGGCCCCAGGGAGTTTAGAGTTCAGGGACATCCACATGGAGATGGGGGAGTAGGGTTGAAGTATGGGATATGGAACAATCAGAAGGTGGACAGGGGTGGTGGAATAAAATATGGAGTGTTAAAAAATAATTAATTTAAAAAAACAATAAAACAAGGACATCAGGAATTTTGCACACAAATGGATGGCAATTAAAGTGTCATACTGAGTAAGTTAACAGACCCAAAATTTCATGTATGGTATATACACAATTCTTCTTTCAAATATTGTTTGCATTATATTAAAGTTGTATGGTTCATAGAATTATATATGCCCTCAAAAAAAAAGAGAAAGAGAGAAAAGAAAGTAAAAGAAGTACTCAGACAGAAATAAACTCCCAGATAAGTGGTTAGGATCCAAAACCAAAGAGCAAGAAATAGGATCAGCACAAAGGTAACTATGACTTCCTATGCTGTATGTCAGTATAGACACAGGAACCTCACAAACAGAATGTAGCTACATTTGAAAGATCAGTGTCAAGTTCTCGAAGGTGCAGAAAGAAATAGAGGGTTTATGTTAAGTGACAAGGTGCCAAGTACAGAGTGCCAGGATTAGATTCAGCTGACAGATATCACTGATTTGTTTTCTGTGGGTCAATGTAGACAGAGAAGAAGATAAAGGAACATATTTCCTGCCATACCTTTCTGGTTTTGTTGCTTCTGACTCAAAACACAGGAAGGAGTGGAAGAGATGAATCAGCAGCTATGATGGAGATCTCCAAGGTTACTTCAGGCTGTGATGTCCATGCCTAGATATGAGATCTGTCTCCTGATTGGTTCTGATTCCATTCTCTATTTGAATGCACAAACTACATCAATCAGAAGCAAGGAGAGCAAATAAATTTGCCTGCATGAAGGGATCTGATCAGTCAGGCTCCAGGCTAATTTCCGGGACTTATCTGGACCTGGGTATAACTGAAGCCTGATTTTATGGTGCAAAAGAGAAGGGAGTGTAGTTCTGGACTTGACAGAAGACAGGATCAGTGGAAATTGTCAAAGGCAGTGATTGTTTCAGAGCCTCCATTCTAAGATTCCTGTACTCCTGATTCCTGTACAGGAACTGTCACCCTATGTGAAATTCAGGTATCACATTTGAGGTGTGCCTTTCTTGTCTCAGTCATGCAGAGATGTGTCTTCTGCAAAAAAGATTCTTGATTTCAGGCTTCTGGTATTCACAAAAACTAGGTGTGTACTGACATTTCATATACCTAGGTTACTCACTATGAGGAAAGCTATGGCAGTGAATGTACTCAGGATTCAAACTTGGACTCTCCAAAAATTCAATTTGTAACCAACAGACAGAGATTTTACCATTCCCAGAAAATAACCACTCTTGGGATGGTCACAGATGTTCAACAATCCAACCTTTATTTACACTGTTGTTGTCCTTTGGGGATTACAAGATTCTCTAAGATGTTTATTTTTTATATCAGTGTTTTCTTACTAACAGTTCAGGGGTTCAGTATATGTTTCAGAAAATCTCTGGGTATTGTAAATACACATAAAATAGTCTCTATATATGACTTACTGTTTGAAATATCCACAGCATATAAACATTTTTTTTTCCAAAATTGAATATTGTGGTGTTTTATTAAGACACTCATAAGTTTTTATACAAATTGATAATATGGTGAACATGGCCTGAACAGAATATTTTACATTAGATTCCCAGCATGTAATTAAGAAAACACCATTAAAAATTAATGTCCTAGGTAGAGATAGAAGAAGAGCATACAACAGATTCACGATGAAGACAGACACAGGCACATCAATATCAGTCAGATGGGAGGAATAATTGCAAGATAAGATTCAGTGTCAAAAAGGTTTACAAAAAACAGAGGCTCTTAAGCAAGTGGCTTAGATCTAGGTAGAAGAAGTCATAAACAGGACCAGACATCACATGTCACTGATGTGCTTCTCTGTTTGTAAATGTGGACACAAAGGAAGGCAAAAACAGTTTACCTATCATCCACTTTGGATTTTTTGCTTCAGCTAGGGAACTCAAGGAAGGGGCAGGGATGAATCAGCAGCTCTAATGGAGACCTAAAAGATTACAGAAGACTCTTATTTCCATGCTTAGATGTGAGATCTATCTCCTGATTGCATGTGATTCCATTCTCTATTTGAATACAAAACCTCCATCAATCAGAAGCAAAGGAAGCAAATAAATTTTGCTGTCGAGAAGAATTTTATCAGTCAGGCTACTGGCTATATTCCAGGATTTATCTGGTCATGGAATAGCCAAGCCCGACTGTTTGGTGCTAAAGAGAAGGAAGTTAACATTTGTAGCTGACAGGAGCCAGAGCCAGAGGATAACTGCAAACACAGTGATTGATTGTTTCTGATTCCTTGTCTCCTGTGCAGGAACCGTGACCCTATCTGAAATTCCAGTATCGCATTTGGGGTGTGTCTTCCTTGTCTCAGTCATTCAGAATATGTTTTCTGCAAAGCATATTCTTGATTTCAAGCATCAGCTAGTGACACAGACTAGGAATTGACATTTTACATCCTTAGGTCACCCACTGTGAGGAATGCTATGGCAGTGAATGTACTCAGCATTCAAACTTGGACTCTCTAAAAATTTAATATGTAACTAACAGACAGAGATCCTACCATATCCAGAAAACAAGCATTCTTGGGACACTGATGCTGGGAGCCTGTTGGTATTAGTGGTCACACATGTTGAAACAACCCAACCCTTGGTTTCATTTTTATTGTCCTTTGGCAGTTATAAATTTCTCTAGCGTGTTTATTCTTCCATGTCAGTAATTCTCTTCCTAAGAGTTTAGGGGTGCTTTATCCCTTTGGAGAAATCAATGAATTTTATCCTGATTAGCTTAGTCTTTCACACTGTGAACTAGTGGATACATGAGTGTGAGCCTTTTCATGTTATTTGCATTCTATGTTTAGCAAGCAGGTCTTTATGGTATATCATGTATATTTGTGAAATTTTACTACTTTGACTATATTATTCCTGACAGTAGCAAACAACTTACAATTTTGTATGTTTCATAAAATGCCATGGTATCTTTGCAAACACACATTAACTGTTCCACATACAACATGTAATTTTAGGACTGTCCAGAGTATATAAATATCATTTTCAACAAGGAATTACTCTTAGTATTGTCCAGATTCACGAAGATACTCCATAGTATCTTCATGAAAACTGAGTATGTGTATAAGATGACACAGGTGGAAAATTACACTTAGTGTTCCAACATCTCTTTGAAGATTCACTATTAGATATGAGTGTATGAGGAAAGGCTATAATGAGAGTGCACAATAGAAACAATTGGGGAAGCTGATACAGTTACACCACAAATAGCAGGCTGTTACAATTGCAAGATAAGATTCATATTCAGAAAGTCTCAGAAAAAAATCAGAGGGCCTCTGACAAATTGCTTGGATCTAGACAGAAGGAGCCAGAAATAGGAACAGCTCCAGGAATCCAATGACTTATTTTTGTGTTTGTCTGTGAAACAGAATAAAAGGTAAAACAACTTTTCCTTCCATTAACTCTAGATTTTTCTGCGTCAGTCAGGTATCCAAGGGACAAGGGAGAGAGAGATGAATCAACATCACTGAGGGAGATCTCCAAGGTTACTACAGGCTTTGATGTCAATGCCTACATATGAGATCTCTCTCCTGATAGGATCTGATTCCATTCTTTATTTGAATATACAGTCTCTAGCAATCAGAAGCAAGGAGAGCAAATAAAAGGAAGGGATTTGATCAGACAGGCCTCTGGCTATATTCCAGGACTTATCTGATTCTGGGTATAACCAAAGCCCAACTGTATGGTACTAAAGAGAAGGAAGAGTGCTTCTGTAACTGACAGGAGAATGACCAGTAGAAAGCTGCAAGTAGAGTGCTTGCTTCTTTCAGAGCCCCCATGCTCTGATTCCTTGTCTCCTAGTTCCTGTACAAGGAATGTCACCACATGTGAAATTCAGGTATCAGTTTTGGTGTCCATTCCTTGCCTTAGTCATCCTGGGATATGTCATCTGCCAAGAAGGTACAAGATTCAAGCTTCATCTTTTTAGAGAGACTAGGGAATTTCTGGTATTTCCACAGCCTTAGGTCACACACTATGATAAATGCTGTAGCAGCAAATATTCACACAATACCACCATGGAGTCTCTGAAAAATCTAAGGACAGATCATAACATACAGAGAATCAAAGCACTCTTGGTACAGTAATGGTGGTAACCTGTTGCTATTAATGGCAAAAGACATCCATTGAAACAATGATAGTTTATACTGTTATTGTTTTACTTATTAGACTGTCTAGATGAGTGCTTTTCAAAGTCAATGTTTTGCTAAATATCAGTTTAGGAGGGTCATGATTCCATTACAGAAATCATTACATCAAATTTTAGTGATCTCCACTTTTGTATTATAGCATGTAAAAGAAGAAAATCAATACAGTAATTTTCATTGTGACCCTGTATTAGTGGATATCTCTAGATGTATGCTTTTCATGTTATTTTCATTCTCTCTTTAGAGATCAAGTTTCTGAGGTACTACCTGGATATTTATGAAACTGTCTCACTTTGGTCAAGTTATTCCTAACAGTATTAAACACCTTACAACTGTATATGCATCAAAAAGGTTCTGGTACCTTTACAACAACACATTAATTGTTCCAAACACACCATGTTTTGTTGAGAATATTCAAAAGCATGTGAACATAATTTTCAGCACTCAATTCCACATAATATCATGAAATTGTATTGGAAATTTCAGCATTTCATGCCAAATGATACTGAATATGTGTGGAGCAGGGTATGGGCAGAATATGGCACTATGAGTACAACAACTCTTTTATGGATATACTATTAGATATTATTTTTCTAGGAAAGTCTATAATCAGAGCATACAAGAAAAGCAATTGACGAAGAAGATACAAATACCTCTCAATTAATCAGCAGGCAGGAAAATTGACAAATAAGAATCACATTATTTTTGGTCAGAAAAAAACAGAGCTTCTCTGGCAAATTGCTTGAATCTAGGCAAAAGCAGTCAGAAACACAAACAGGTACAGAATTTCACTAACTTGTTTTTCTGTTTGGGCAGTGCAGGTAGAAGAAATTAAAATGGGTTACTGCTATCCACAATCTATTTTTTTTTTCTTCTTTCAGGGGACCAAAGGAGAAGGGTGTGAGATATGAATCAGCAGCACTGATGGAGATTTCCAAGGTTACCAAAGGCTTTATGTCCCTGTCTATATATGAGATCTCTCTCCTGATTGGATCTGAGTCCATTCTCTATTTCAATGAACATTCCCCATCAATCAGAAGCAAGGAGAGGAAATAAATTGTCTGCAGGGAAGGATTTGATTAGTGAGGCTGCTGGCTATATTCCAGGACTTATCTGCTCCTGGGTATAACAAAAGCCCAACTGTATGGTTCTAAAGAAAAGGAAGCATGTTTCTGTAACTTACAGGAGGTGGAGCCAGTGGAAAGCTGTAAAAATTTTGCTTGTTAATTTCAAAGTATCTATGTTCTGATTCCTCAGCTCCCTATTTTGTTTAGAATTTCAGACCTCTGATTTAGAGTTTGACTTCCTTCTCTCAGTCATGCAGGGCTGTGTTTTCTGCAAATAAGATACAAAATTCAAGTTTATGTTGTGATACAGACTATGGATTTTCTGACATTTTTATATTCTTAGATCAGCCACTGTGAGAAATGCTATGGCAGCTAATGTCTTAAACATACCACCTTGGAGTCTAAAAAAATCAAATATAACTAACAGACACACAAACTACTGTACACAGAATCAAAGCAGACTTGGGAGAGTGACAATGATGGCATGTTACCATTAATGGCCAAAGACATTCAAGAATACCATTGTTTATTGTGACATTGTGCCTTTAGTTTACTAAATGTTATAACCTGCTTTTTTTCCAGGTTAGTCCTTTGCTCCCTAACACCTCTGAAGAATCCTGAGCCCTTTAGGGAATTCAATACATTATGACCTGATAGTTTCCAAATTTTTATTATACCATGGAAAGGAAGAAATGAAACTACTGATTTTCATTGTAATCCTGTACTTATGGATAGCTAGAGTCCTAAGATTTCACATTACTTTCATTCTGTCTTTAGAGATTAGGTCTCTCTCATATATCCTAGATATTTATGAGACTATATTTATTTGATTACTACATTCCTGAGAGTAGAAATCACATTACAGATTTATATGTGTCAGAAAGGCCCTGAACTCTTTAAAACAACACATTAAGGAATTGAAAATGCTTTGAAACCACATAGGAAAAACAACAATATCAAGCAACCAGGCCCCAAGAGAGGTAAACACAAACCAAAGAATATAAATGGAGGGATCTATGGTTCAAGCCTCATAGATAGCAGAGGATGGCCTTTTCAAGCATCAATTGGAGTAGAGGCCCCTTTCTCTGAGAAGGCTTGGATGCCTCAGTGTAGGGGAATACGAAGGTTAGGAGGCAGGATTTGGGAGGGTTGTTGTTGGGGGAACATGCTCATAGAAGCAGAGGCAGGGGTTATTGGACGGGGTTTTTTTGGGGAGGATCAGGGAAAGGGGACAATATTTGAAATGTAAATAAAGAAAATATCCAATAAAAATAGAAAACAATCCCACACATTAAATGGTCTATGTACACCATATTTTGATGTGAATAATCATTGTAAATAAATATTGTTTTCAACACTGAGTTGCATTTGATAACTTTTATATTTATGATACACTGCATTTTTTTCATACAAACTGAGAAGATGGGGTATAGGTCTTGGAGAAAATATTAAACTAATTATTAAGCAATTCTTCTTGGATGTAGCAATAAACATTATACTTTCAAAGATAGGCTATACAAAGACTGTACAACAGGAAAGGTGGAAAAGGAGACAAACATCCATCACAATTGGTCAATAGGCAGCAAAAATTCCAAGAAAACAGACACAGTAAGTGGGTTAAAAAAGAAACAGTTTCTCTGGTAAATAGGTTAAAGCTAGGCAGAAGGAGGCAGATATAGAACCATCCCCGTGGTTCCAGTGACTTGTTTTTCTGTTGTTGAGTAGAGAGAGAATAAGGTAAAAACAAAATTTAATGCTGTCCACTTTCAATTTGTCTACTTACTTTCAGGAACCCAAGGAGGAGGGTGTGAGGTATGAATCAGCAGCACTGATCAAAATCTCCAAGGTTATTGCAGTCTTTGATGTCCATGTCTAGATATGAGATCACTCTACTGATTGGATCTGTTTCCATTTTCTATGTGGATGCATATTCCCCATCAACCAGAAAGAAGGAGAGCAAGTACATTTCTCTGAAGTGAAGGATTTGACTTATTTGGTCCTGGGTATAACCGAAGCCCAGCTCTATGGTACTAAGGAAGAGGAAACATGTTTCTGTACCTAACAGGAGTTGTAGCCAGTGGAAAGATGCAAGGAGAGTGCTTGTTTGTTTCACAGCCTCCATGCTCTGATTCATTGGCTCCTAGTTCCTGAACAGGGAATGTCAACACATGTGAAATTCAGGTATCTGCTTTTGATACCCAGTCCTTGCCTCAGTCAAGCACAGCTGTGCAGTCTGCAAATAAGATACAGGATTCAAGGTTCAGATTATTACACAAACTATGAATTTTCTGACATTTTATAATCTTAGATCAGCCACTGTGATAATTGCTATGGCAGCCATTGTCCTTACCATACTACCTTGGAGTCTTAAAAACAAAAAACAAAAAACAAAAAACAAAACAAAACAAAACAAAAAAACAGATGTATTTAAGAGACACACAAACAACTATACCCAGAATGCAAGCATTCTTAGGACAGTGATAATGGTAGCATGTTACCATGAATGGCCCAAGACATTAAAAAATAAAACCATTGTTTATTATCGTATTGTTCTTGCAGTTTCCTGGTTTTTCTAATCTGTTTTTCTTGTATTCAGTCTTTGCTAGCTAACAGCATGGCAGAGTCATGAGCCCTTTTGGGAAATCAATGTATCAGTAACCAATAATCCAACTTGGTATTACACCATGGGAAGGAAGTAATTGAAAGAGTAATTTTCATTGTGACCCTGGACTTGTGGATACCTAGAGTCCTAAGATCTCATTTTATTTTCATTACGTCTTTAGAGATCAGGTAACTTCAATATACTTTGAATAATTATGACACTGTTTTGGTTTGATTAACACATCCCTGATTGTTTAAATCACAATACAGCTTTAATGTGTCTGAAAATGCCATGACTTCTTTAAAACCACACACTAAGGAATTGAAAGCAGTTTGCAACCCTATGGGAAGAAAAACAATATCAACCAAACCAAGCCCCCCTCAGAGCTCTCAGAGACTAAACCACCAACAAAATTGTACACATGGAAGGACCCATGTGTCCAGACCGAAAGGTAGGAGAGCAAGGCCTAGTCAGGCATTAATGTAATAAGAGGCCCTTAGTCCCGAGAAAGCTCAATGCACCAATGCAGGGGAATTCCAGGCTGTAGAGGCAGGTTGGATAGGTGTGTGAGTGGAGGATCATCCCCATAGAAGCAGTGGTAGTGGGGACTGGAAAATTATTTCTGGAGGTGGGGGGAAATCTGTGAAATGGGATAACACTTGAAATGTAAATAAAGTAATTATATATTACAAATAGAAAACATTCCCACATACTAAATCTTCAACTTAGACATATTTTAATGTGAAAAATCATAGTATATAAACAGTGTTTTCAAGACTGAATGCATGTAATATTTTTCAGATTTATGAAACACTACCTTTTCATAAAAACTGAGTACACATAGAGTAGTGCATGGACAGAATATTAAAATTAGTATTAAAACAACTCTTTTCTGGTGCACAAATAAATATTATATTTTCAAGAACAGGGTATACAATGAGCATACAAAAGGTAAAGTAGAAAATGAGACAAAGGCCCATCACAATTGGTTAGTAAGCACAAAAAAAAAAAAAACCAAAACCAGAAACAGTCAGTGGGTTCAAAGTGAAACAGCATTTCTGGCAAGTAGCTTAGAGCTAGGCAGAAGGAGGCAGAAATAGGACCATCCCCATGGTTGAAGTGACTTGTTTTTCTGCTGCTGAGTGGAGATAGAATGACATAAAAACAGATTTTAATGCCCTGCTCTTTCAATTTTTGGACATCCTTCCGGGAACCAGGGAGGAGGGTGTGAGGTATGAATCACCAGCACTGATGGGGATCTCCATGGTTACTGCAGCCTTTGACGTCAATGCTTAGATAAGACAAATAAATCCTGATTGATCTGACTCCATTCCCTATGTGAATGAACATTCCTCATCAATCAGAAGCAAGGACAGCAAATAAATTTGTCTTCAGGGAACAATTTAAGCAATCAGGGTTCTGGCTATATTCCAGGACTTATCTGGTTCTGGATGTAATCAAAGCCCAACTATATGGTATTAAAGTAAAGGAAACATGTTTCTGTACCTGACAGGAGTTGGAGCAAGGGGAGAGCTACAAAGAGAGTGCTTGTTTGTTTCATAACCTCTATGCTCTGATTCATTGGCTCCTAGTTCCTGAACGGGAAATATCAACACATGTGAAATTCAGGTATCTGCTTTTGATAGCCAGTCCTTGCCTCAGTCAAGCACGGCTGTGCAGTCTGCAAAGAAGCCAAACAATTCAAGTTTCAGTTCTTGAAAGAGACTAATGGATTTCTGACATTTTATATTCTTATGTCAGCCAAGTTGATAATTGCTCTGGCAGCCATTTTCCTTAACAAACCATCTTGGAGCCTTAAAAAATCAGATGTATCTAACAGACACACAAACTACTATATGCGGAATGCAAGCAGTCTTGTGACAGTGACAATGGTAGCATGTTACCATGAATGTCCAAAGATATTCAACAATACAACCATTGTTTATTGTGATATTGTTCTTGCAGTTGATTAGATTTTCTAATCTGCTTTTCTTGCAATCAGTCCTTGCTATCTATCAACATTGCGGAATCATGAGCCCTTTGGGAAAGCAATGCATCAGAACCTGATAATCTCCAACTTGATATTAAACCATGGGAAGGAAGTGATGGAAAGAGTAATTTTCATTGTGACTCTGTACTTGTGGATATCTAGAGTCCTAAGATTTCACATTATTTTCATTATGTCTTTAGAGATCAGGTACCTTCAATATATTCTGAATAATTATGATACTGTGTTAGTTTTGTGTGACCTTAGAGAACATAAAATGGTTGCTGAAAGACCTTGCCAGGAATGTACACTCCCATCCTGGAATGTCCCAAAAATACAAACTTTATGCCCAGGCCACAGGGCAGGGTAGATGTAGATAATGACCAAAAATGTTTCAGTTACCCGTTCTGTTGATTAAGACCATACCTTGCCTGGGGCCACAAATGCCGAAAAAGAGCAGGGCAGGCCTCAAATGGGGCGTAAACCAATTCATGTTGTTACCAAAGTCTACCCTCAAAAACTGTATAAAAACTGTGTGCTAAGAATGTTGGGGGTCCATAGTTAATCTCGGCAACTCCTCCCGTGGGTATTTGATTCCCCCTTTTAAGAAGGAATGAAATGT
>NW_022196904.1:51934489-51942070 GCF_008632895.1 Mastomys coucha | reverse complement strand
AAAAAAAAAAAGAATGTTGGGGGTCTCCTCTGCCCGAATTGCAGGATGGCCCTAGAGCATTGGATCAATAAACCTCTTTCTTGTTGCATTGATCTCCATCACTGTATTTCTGTGAGTGGGTTATCCCGGATATAAGGCTCTTTGGGTCTTGCAGTTTGATTAATACATCCTTGACTGTACAAATCACAATACAGCTTTAATGTGTCAGAAAATGCCATGACTTCTTTAAAACCACACATTAAGGAATTGAAAGCAGTTTGCAGTCCATGGGAAGAAAAACAATATCAACCAAACTGAATCCATCCCCCAAAACTCCCAGAGACTAAACCACCAACGAAATTGTACACATGGAAGGACCCATGTGTCTAGACCCAAAGGTAGGAGAGGAAGACCTAATCTGGTATTAATGTGATGAGAGGTACTTAGTCCTGAGAAATCTCAGTGTACCAATGCAGGAGAATTCCAGGCTGTGGAGGCAGATTGGGTAGGTTGAAAGGTAGAGGATCATCCTCATAGAAGCAGTAGTAGTGGGGATTGGAAAATTATTTCTGGGGGGTGGAATCTGTGAAATGGGATAACACTTGGAATGTAAATAAAGTAATTTTATAATAAAAATAGAAAACTTCCCAAATATTAAATCTTCACCTTAAACATATTTTGATATAAATTATCATAGTATATAAACAGTGTTTTCAATACTGAAATGCATGTGATATTTTTCAGGTTTATGAAACACTGTACCTTTTCATACAAACTGAGTATACACAGAGTAGGCATGGGCAAAATATTAAACTTCGTATTAAAACAACTCTTTTCTGGTGCACAAATAAACAATATATTTTCAAGAATAGGGTATACAATGAGCATACAAAAGGTGAGGTGGAAAATGAGACAGGCCCATTACAATTGGTCAGTAGGCATCAAATTTGCAAGAAAACAGTCAGTGGGTTCAAAATGAAACAGCATTTCTGGCAAGTAGCTTAGAGCTAGGCAAAAGGAGGCAGAAATAGGACCATCCCCATGGTTGAAGTGACTTGTTTTTCAGCTGCTGAGTGGAGATAGAATGACATAAAAACAGATTTTAATGCCCTGCTCTTTCAATTTTTGTACATCCTTCCGGGAACCAGGGAGGAGGGTGTGAGGTATGAATCACCAGCACTGATGGGGATCTCCATGGTTACTGCAGCCTTTGACGTCAATGCTTAGATAAGACAAATAAATCCTGATTGATCTGACTCCATTCCCTATGTGAATGAACATTCCTCATCAATCAGAAGCAAGGACAGCAAATAAATTTGTCTTCAGGGAACAATTTAAACAATCAGGGTTCTGGCTATATTCTAGGACTTATCTGATGCTAGGTATCACCAAAGTCCGACTTTATGGTACTAAAGTAAAGGAAGCATGTTTCTGTACCTGACAGGAGATGGAACCAGTGGAAAGCTACAAAGAGAGTGCTTGTTTGTTTCACAGCCTCCATGCTCTGATTCATTGGCTTCTAGTTACTGAACAGGGAGTGTAAACACATGTGAAATTCAGCTATCTTCTATTGATTCCCATTTCTTGCCTCAGTCATACAGGGCTGTACAGTCTACAAAGAAGATGAAAGATTCAAGCTTTGACTTGTGACAGAGACTAGGAATTTTGTGACATTTTATATTCTTAGATCAGCCAAAGTGAGCATTGCTCTGGCAGACCTTGTCCTTAACATATCAACTTGGAGTCATAAAAAATCAGATGTATTTAACAGACACACAAACTACTATACCCAGAATTCAAGAAGTCTTGGGACAGTGATGATGGTAGCAGGTTACCATGAATGTCCAAAGACATTCAACAATACAGCCATTTTCTATTGTGATATTGTTCTGGTTTTTTACTAGATTTTCTAGCCTGTTTTTCTTCCAGGTCAGTCCATTGCTACCCTACATTTCTACAGATTCAAGAGCCATTTTAGGGAAATCATTATATCATATCCTGATTATCTCCAACTTGGTATGACATCGTGGACACGGGAATTTTCATTGTTACCATGTACTTGTGGTTACCTAAAGTCCTAAGATTTCATGTTATTTTCATTGTGTCTTTAGTGATCAGGTCTGTTCAATATATCCTGAATAATTATGAGACTGTGTTACTATGATTAATACATTCCTGTGAGTATAAATCACATTACAGCTTTACATGTTTCAGAAAATGCCATGACCTCTTTAAATCCACACATTAAAGAATTGAAAGGGGTTTGAAACCCCATAGGAAGAACAACAATATCAAGCAATCAGATGATCTCCACCCAGAGTTCCCAGGGACTAAACTACTAATGAAGAGTTCACATGGAGGTATTCTTGTCTCAAGCCTCATATGTGGCAGAAGAATATCTTGTCAAGCATTAACAGGAGGAGAAGCTCTTGGCCCTGAGAAGGTTCAATGCTTTAAATATGAAAGTCCCAGGGTAGGAAAGCAGGATTGTTTGGATGGGTTGGGGGAGGAACATCCTCATAGAAAATGTGGATAGGGGGAATTGGAGGTGGGTATCCAGGTGGAAATCTGTGAAAGCGAATAACATATGAAATGTAAATAAATAAAATACCCATTTAAAAATAGAAAAAATTCCCACATATTAAATTTCCAACATACACCATATTTTGATGTGAAAAAAACATAGCATAAAACAATGATTGCAACATAGAGATGCATGTAATAGCTTTTAGATTTATGTAGCTTTTCATACAAACTGAATACATATATAGTAGGGCATGGGCAGAATAGTAAATATAGTATTAAAATAACACTCTGTGGATGTACAAATAAATATTCTATTTCCAAGTAAGGCTATGTGAACACCATATAACAGGAGAAGTGGAAAAGGAAACAAAGAACCCTCAAAATTGGTCAGTAGGCAGCAAAAATTTCAAGAAAACAGACACACTCAGTGGGCTCAAAATGAAACAGCATCTCTGGCAAACAGCTTAAAGCTAGGTAGAAGGAGGCAGAAATAGGACCATCCCCAAGGTTCCAGTGTCTTGTTTTCCTGTTGGTGAGTAGAGAGAGAAGAAGGTAAATACAGTTTTTACTCTCATTTACTTTTAATTTTCTACAGCCTTCCATGAGCCCAGGAAAGAGGGTGTGAGGTATGAATCATCAGCACTGATGGAGATGTCCAAGGTTACTGCAGCCTTTGATGTCTATGTCTAGATATCATTTCTCTCTCCTGATTGGATCTGAGTCCATCTTCTATGTGAATGTCCATTCCCCTTCAATAAGAATCAAGGAGAGCAAATAAATTCATCTGCAGGGAAGGATTTCATCAGTCAGGCTTCTAGTTCTATTGCTGTACTTATCTGGTCCTGGGTTTAAGCAAAGACTAACTGTATGGTACTAAGGAAAGGAAGCATGTTTCTGAACCTGACTGGGATGGAGCCAGTGGAAAACTACAAAGAGAGTGCTTGTTTGTTTCACAGCCACCATGCTCTGATTTATTGACTACTAGACCCTGAACAGGGAGTACCAAAACATGTGAAATTCTGGTATCTGCTTAGGTATGCATTCTTTGCCTCAGTCTTTTAGGGCTGTGTAGTCTTTAAAGAAAATACAATATTTAAGCTTCAGCTTGTGACAGAGATGGGATTTTCTGACATTTTATATTCTTAGATACAGTCACTCTGAGAATTGCTATGGCAGCCATTGTCCTTAAAATACCATCTTAGAGTCTTAAAAAATTCAGATGTACCTAACAGATACACAAACTACTATATGCAGAATGCAAGCAGTCTTGTGACAGTGATGATGGTAGCATGTTATCATGAATGAGCAAAGACGTTAAAAAATACAACCATTGTTTATTGTGATATTATTCTTGTAGTTTACTAGATTTTCTAGCCTGCTTTTCTTCCAGATCAGTCCTTTGCTACGTAACAGCACTGCAGAGTCATGAGGCCTTTGGGAAATCAATACATCAGGACCCGAGAATTTCCAACTTGGTATTACACCATGGGAAGGAAGTAATGGAAAGAGTAATTTTCATTGTGACCCTGTACTTATTGATACCTAGAGTCCTTAGATTTCACATTATTTTCTTTCTGACTGTAGAGATTAGATCTATTCAATATATCCTGAATAATTATGACACTGTGCTAATTTGATTAATACATCTCTGACTGTATAAATCACAATACAGCTGTAATGTGTTAGAAAATGCCATGACCATATTTTGATGTGAATAATCATAGCATATAAACAGTGATTTTAATACTGAGATGTTTGTAATATTTATGAGATTTATGAAACACTGCAGCTTTTCATAAAAACTAAGTAGGGCATGGGCAGAATACAAAAGTTAGTATTAAAACAACTCTTTGTGGGATGCACCAATACACATTGTATTTTCAATAATAGGCTGTATAAAGAGCATACAACAGGTAAAGTGAAAAGGATACAAAGGCCCGTCACAATTGGTCAGTAGGCAGCAAAAATTGCAAGAAAACAAAAATAGGCAGTGGGCTCAAATGAATCAGAACATTTCTGGCAAATAGCTTAAAGCTTGGCAAAAAGAGGTAGAAATAGGACCATCCCCATGGTTCCAGTGACATGTTTTTCTATTGGAGCATGGAGAAAGATGAAGGTAAAAGCAGATTTTAATGCCCTGCTCTTTCAATTTTTCTACTTCTTCCCGGAAACACGGGGAGGAGGGTGTGAGGTATGAATCACCAGCACTGATGGAGATCTCCAAGGTTACTGCAAGCCTTTGATGTCCATGCCTAGATATGAGATCTATATCCTGATTAGATCTGATTCCATCCCCTATTTGGATGCACATTCCCCATCAATCAGAAGCAAGGAGAGCAAATAAATTCATCTGCGGGCAAGGATTTGATCAGTGAGGCTTCTGGCTATATTCCAGGACTTACCTGTTCTGGGGTATAACCAAACACTTACTGTATTGTACTAAAGAAAAGGAAACATGTTTCTGTACCTGACAGGAGTTGGAGCAAGGGGAGAGCTACAAGGAGAGTGCTTGTTTGTTTCATAACCTCTATGCTCTGATTCATTGGCTCCTAGTTCCTGAATGGGAAATATCAACACATGTGAAATTCAGGTATCTGCTTTTGATACCCAGTCCTTGCCTCAGTCAAGCACGGCTGTGCAGTCTGCAAAGAAGTCAAAGAATTCAAGCTTCAGATTTCAAGAGAGACTAATGGATTTCTGACATTTTATATTCTAAGGTCAGCCAAGGTGAGAATTGCTATGGCAGCCCTTGTCCTTAACATACATGCTTGGAGTCTTAAAAAATCAGATGTATCTAACAGTCACACAAACTACTATATGCGGAATGCAAGCAGTCTTGTGACAGTGATGATGGTAGCATGTTGTCATGAATGACCAAAGACATTCAAAAATGTAACCATTGTTTATTGTGATATTGTTCTTGTAGTTTACTAGATTTTCTAGCCTGCTTTTTTTTCGAGTTCAGTCCTTTAATATCTAACGGCACTGAAGTCATGAGCCCTTTTGTGAAATCAATGCATCTTGACCCGATAATCTCCACCTTAATATTACACCATGGAAAGGAGTAATGGAAAGAGTAATTTTCATTGTGACCCTGTACTTATAGATACCTAGAGTCCTAAGATTTCACATTATTTTTATTCTGTTTTTAGAGATCAGGTCTCTGCAATAATTCCTGAATAATTATGATACTGTGTCAGTTTGATTAATACATTCCTGACATTATAAATCACAATAGAGGTGTAATGTGTCAGAAAATGCCATTACTTCTTTAAAACCACAATTGAGGAATTGAAAGAGATCTGTATCCCCATAGGAAGAAAAACAACATCACATAATCATATCTTCCCCCAGAGCTCCTAGGGACTAAATCACCAACAAAAAAGTACATACAGAAGGACCCAAGTGTCCAGCATCATAGGTAGGAGACAAAGGCCTTGTTAGGTATCAATGGGATGAAAGGACCTTGTTCCTGAGAAGGCTCGCTGTCCCTATTTAGAAAAAAACCAGAGTGGTGAGTCAGAATTGTGTTGATGGTTGGGTGGAAGTACAACCTCATAGAAACAGTGGAAGGGGGCAGTTGGACATTGGGTCTGCGTGTAAATCTGTGAAATGGCATAACACTTGAAATATAAAGAAATTATCCAATAAAAAATAGAAAACTTTTCCACATATTAAACCTTCAACATACACCATATTTTGATGTGAACAATCATAGCATATAAACAGGGATTTCAACACTGAGATGCATGTAATATTTTTCAGACTTATAGAACACTTCAGCTTTTCTTTTTTATTAGATATTTACATGTCATATTATATCTTCTTTCTCAGTTTCCCCTCTGAAAAAACTTAAATTAAATTAAATTAAATTGCAAAAAAGCAAAACACAAAAACGAAAACAACAAGAAGGACAACAAAATCCCTGTTCCGCCCCCTCCCCGCCCCAGTTCACCAACCTCTACTGCTTCCTGGCCCTGGTATTCCCCTACACAGGGACAAAGAACCTTCACAAGGCCAAAGGCCTCTCCTCCCATTGATGCCTGACTAGGCCATCCTCTGCTACATATGCTGCTGGAGCCATTAGTCCCATCATGTGTACTCTTTGGTTGGTGGTTTAGTCCATGGGAGTTCTGAAGATACTAGTTAGTTCATATTGTTGTTCGTCCTAAGGGACTGTAAACCTTTTGTTCCTTGGGTCCTTTCTCTAGCTCCTTCATTAGGGACCCTGTGCTCAGTCCAATGGATGACTGTGAGCCTCTACTTCTATATTAGTCATGTACTGTCAGAGCTTCTCAAGAAATAGCTAAATCAGGCTCCTGTCAGTCAGCACTTGCTGACATCCACAATAATGTCTGGATTTGATGATTGAATATGGGAAGGATTCCCAGGTGGAACAGTCTCTGGATTGTCTTTCCTTCGGTCTCCGCTCCATAATTTGTCTCTGTAAATCCTTCCATGGGTATTTTGTTTCTCCTTTTAAGAAGAAATGAAGTGTCCACACTTTGGTACTCCTTCTTCTTGAGTTTCTTGTGGTTTGTGGATTGTACTTTGTTTATTCCTATCTTCGGGGCTAATATCCACTTCTCAGAAAGTGCATACCATGTGTGTTCTTTTGTGATTGGGTTACCTCACTTGGGATGATACTCTTCTGAACCATCCATTTTCCTAAGAAGAGAACACCAATAGCTTATGCTCTAATATCAAGAATGGACAAATGGGACCACATAAAATTGCAAAGCTTCTGTAAGGCAAAAAATACTGTCAATATGACAAAATGGCAACCAACAAATTGAGAAAAGGTCTTTACCAATCCTATCTCTAATAAAGGCTAATATCAAATATATACATAGAATTCAAGAAGTTAGAATCCAGAGATCCAAAAAAGCCTATTAAAAGTGGGTACAGAGCTAAATAAAGAATTTTAGGTAACAAAGGATTGACCTGGAAGAAACATAGGATAGAAAATATAGTAAATTACAAGAAAAATGACAAAATAAAAAACAGTTGCATTGTTTAATGCCTTTTGCCATTGATGGTAACATGATATCAGCATTACTGTCCCAACACTGCCTG
>NW_022196904.1:51914499-51933197 GCF_008632895.1 Mastomys coucha | reverse complement strand
GGCAAATGGATTGAGGTAGAAAATATTCTGAGTGAGGTAACCCTATCACGAAAGAACAGACATGCTATTTGCTCACTGATTAGTGAAATTTACCTCAAAAGTTTGGAATACCCAAGATATAATTCACAGACCACATGAAACTCAAGGAGAGGGAAGACCAAAATGTGGATACTTCAGTGCTTTTTAGAAGGTGTAACAGTATACTCACAGGAAGAAATATGGAGACAATGTGTGTAGCAAAGACTTAAGGAAAGGCCATCCAGAGAATACCCCACTTGGGGATCCATCCCAAGCCTGGACACTATTGTGGATACTGGAAAGTGCTTGCAGACTGGAGCCTGATATGTCTGTCTCCTGAGAGGCTCTGTCAGAGACTGACAAACACATAGAGACTGACAAACACATAAGCTGCTTGCCAGAGTTTCTGTTTCCTTTTGAGCCATTCTGACTCTGACTCTTATATTGCGATTTTTTTAATGCTGAATTGTTGGGCCCCAGTTTGGTCTTTGTTTGGGCACTGAGGACAAACACAAGCCTGGCTCAAGGTTTGTTTTTTTTTTTAATTTACATTTCAAATGATATCTCCTCTTCTGGTTTCACCTTTGAAAAACAAAAACAAAAACAAAAAACAAACCCACTTTCCTACCTCCTCCCCCTGCTCACCAACCTATCCTCTCTCAATTCCTGGCTATGGCATTCCTCTACACAGGGGCATAAACCTTACAAGACCAAGGGCTCCCCCTCCCATTGATGACCAACTAGGCCATCCTCTGCTATACATATGCTGCTAGAGCCATTAGTCTCTCCATGTGTGCTCTTTTGTTGACTGTTTAGCCTCTGGGAGGTCTGAAGGTACTACTTAGTTCATATTGTTTTTAGTCCTAAGGGGCTGCAAACCCTTCAGCTCCTTGGGTCTTTTCTCTAGCTCCTTCATTGGGGACCCTGTGCTCAATCCAATGTATGGTTGTTAGTCTCTACTTCTGTATTAGTTAGGCACTGTCAGAACCCCTCAGGAGACAGCTATATAAGACTCCTGTCCGCCAGAACTTGCTGACATCCACAATAGTGTCTGGGTTTGGTGATTGAATTGGGGAGGGATTCGAAGGTATAGCAGTCTCTGGATTGTCCTTCCTTCAGTCTCTGTCCCATAGTTTGTCTCTGCAGTTCCTTAGATGGGTATGCTGTTCCCCCTTCTAAGAAGGAATGAAGCATCCATACTTTGGTCTCCTTCTCTTGAATTTCTTTTGGTTTGTGGATTGTATTTTGGGTATTCTGAGCTTCTGGGCTAATATCCACTTATCAGAGAGTGCATGCCATGTGTGCTCTTTTGTGATTGGGTTACCTCACTCAAGAAGATATTCTCCACATCTATCTATTTACCTAAGAATTTCATAAATTCATTGTTTTTAATAGCTAAGTACTACTCCATTGTGTAGATGTACCACATTTTCTGTATCCACTGGTGGTTAGCATGTAGAAGAATGCAAATCAATCCACTCCTATCTCCTTGTACAAATCTCAAGTCCAAGTGGATCAAGGACCTCCACATAAAATCAGATACACTGAAACTAATAGAAATGAAAGTGAGGATGAGCCTGGAGCACATGGGCACAGGGGAAAATTTCCTGAACAAAACACCAATAGCTCATGCTCTAAAATCAAGAATTGACAAATGGGACTTCATAAAATTACAAAGTTTCTGTAAGGCAAAGGACACTGTTAATAGGACAAAATGGCAACAAACAGATTGGGAAAAGATCTTTACCAATCCTATATCCAATAAAGGGCTAATATTCAATATATACAGAGAACTTAAGAAGTTAGTCTCCAGAGAATCATATAACCCTATTAAAAATGGGGTACAGAGTTAAACAAAAAAATTCTCAACTGACAAATACCAAATGGCTGACAAATACCTAAAGAAATGTTCAATATCCTTAGTCATCAGGGAAATGCAAATTAAAACAACCCTAAGATTCCACCTCATACCAGTCAGAATGGCTAAGATCAAAACCTCAGTTGATAGCAGCTGCTGGATAGGTTGTGGAGAAAGAGGAACACTCCTTCATTACTGGTGGAATTGTAAGCTAGTACAATCACTCTGGGAATCAGTTTGGAGCTTCCTCAGGAAACTGGACATAGTACTTCCAGAGGACCCAACTCTACCACTCCTGGGCATATACCCAGAAGATGTTCCAACATGTAATAAGGACACATAGTCCACTATGTTCATAGTAGCCTTATTTATAAGAGTCAGAAACTGGATCAAGTTTTGAATACTGTCTCAGTTACTTCTGTAATAGAGTGTCCCAGTAAGACCTGTTTAAGCCTGCCTTTGCCTAGCTACTGCTGTCTTAGACTAACTTTGTTGGCTCTGTCAGTCACTCCATACCCTTTGTCAACCTTCCCCTCCCCCATGTCATCTCATATCAGAAAAAAAATAACCCATTTCCTCTCTCAACCCTTTATAAATAAATGATTGATACACTTAAATGAGTTCTTAGTTCCTGCTTTGGCACACACCCAGCCTAGTGGTTATTCTCCTGATGGCAGGATATCTGAACTGCGACACTCACCATTTGGCTTCAGCACAAGAGAGACTTAGGTAAACTGGGTTCTTTCCTCTCAGCCTGAATCTGGCAGCAGAGAGAAAGCACTAAATAATTCTGATATTCCTGCATCTCCCTCACCAGTTGCTTCTGTTGTATGCTCTGATTATAGCTTTTCCTAATACAATAATTTTTAATACTGTATTATCAATGAGGTTTGGAATAATAATGCCCAATATTCTTCCTCTACCCTGCTCCACCAATGCTCAGTTACCATGTGACACTGAAGTGTCTCATAATACTCTAATTTAGAGTTCAAAATGTTGTTTATATACTGTAGATAATCACAACAATACATAGCATGTAGGAAAATGTAAAGTGTGCTTATAAAGAGGACAGAACTTTTTCTGATGCATATAAAATTGTAATTTCTTTACTACTGTCAAGATTGTCTGAATAAAAGTAGTACATTTAATTAATGTCAATGATATACCACAGAGACCTGAACTCTGAAGACAGAATGGAAATAACAGAAAAAATATAGGTCTCTGGGAGCCACTAGTATAAGGTCCTCATGAAAATTACTGTGTTCATTTCTTTTTTATACTGTATGTAATATCAAGGAAGAGATCTTCAGGAAATGGATGAAGTATTGATTTTCCTAATGGGCTCATGACTCCCTTCAACAGGTAGTTAGTAATGAATTGACATGCAAGAACAAACATATTACAGATTCTAGTATATTAAACATAAAATAACACTATAAACAAAGGTTGAATTGTTGAATGTCTTTTATAATTAATGTGAACATGTTGCCAGCATCACTGCCCAAAAGGGTGCTTAGATTCTGGGTATGGTAGTATCTGTTTCTCTTACTTACATCAAGATTTTTCAGAGATGCCATGGTTGTATGTTGTGGACATTTACTGCCACAGCATTTCTCGCTGTGTCTGATCTAAGGCTGTGAAAATTCCAGAAATTCCCTAGTCTCTGTCACAAGTTGAAGCTTGAATCTTGTATCTTCTTTGCAAAAGACATATCTCAGCATGATTGAGGCAAGAAATGGACACCAAAACCTGTTTCCTGAATTTCACACATATGGTAATATTCCCCTTACAAGATATATGAGCCAGAGAATCAAAGCATAGAGGATTTGGAACAAACAAGCACTTTCCTTGAAGATTTCCACTGGCTCCATCTCCTGTCAATTACCAAAGCACTTTTCCTTTTCTTTAGTACCATATAGTCAGGCTTTGGTTGTACCCACGGCCAGTTAAGTCCTGGAATATAGCCAGAAGCCTGACTAATTAAATCCCTCTCCCAGACAAATTTATTTGCTCTCTTTGCTTCTGATTGGTGGAGAATATGAATTCAAATAGAGAATGGACTCAAATCCAATCAGAAGCAAGATCTCATATCTAGGCATGGACATCAAAGCTTGTTGCAGTAACCTTAGAGATCTCTATCAGTGTAACTGATTCATACTTCACACCCTCCTCTCTGGCCTCCTGCAAGGGAGCAGAGAAATAAAAAGTACATGGTAGAAATAACTGTTTTTATCTTCTCTCTACACAGACCAATGGAAAAGCAAGTCATTGGAATATTGGGGATTGTCTTATTTTTTGATCCTTCTGCCTAGTTTTAAGCTATTTGCAAGAGATGCACTGTTTCATTTTCAGCCCACGGTGTCTCTTATCTTGCAATATTTGCTGCCTGCTCACCAGTTGTGTTGTGCCTTTGTCTTCTTTTCCAATTTATCTGTTGTAGGCTCTGTGTATAGCCTTTACTTGAAAATATAATGTTTATTCATGCATCCACAAGGAGTTGTTTTAATACTAAGTTTAATATTCTGCCCATGTCCTATTCTACATGTACTCAGTTTGTATGAAAAGCTGCAGTGTCCTATAAATCTGGAAAATATTAAATGCAACTCAGTGTTGAAAGCAATGTTTATGTGCTATGATTATTCCCAGCAAAATGTGGTGTTTGTGGAACATTTATTATGTGGAATGGTTTTCTATTTTTTACTGCATTTTCTTTATTTACATTTCAAATATTACCCCCTTTCACAGATGCCCCCTCCCAGAAGACTGCTGTCTAATCCCCCTACCACTGCTTATATGAGGATGTTCCCCCATCCACCCACTCACCCAATCCTGCCTCCCCACCCTGGCATTTTCCTACAATAGGGCAATGAACCATCTCTTGACCAAGGGCCTGTCCTCCCATTGATATCTGAAAAGAAGTTCCTCTGCTACATATGAAGCTGGAGACATGGATCCCTCCATGTGTACTCTTTGGTTGGTGGTTTAGTCCCTGGGAGTTCTGGGTAGTCAGGTTGGTTGATATTGTTATTTTTTCTATGGGGTTGCAAAGCCCTTTCAATTGCTTAATGTGTGGTTTTAAAGATGCCATGGCATTTTCTGTGGCATATAAAACTGTAATATGATTCCTACTGTCAGGAATGTATTAATCAAACTAATACAGCATCATTATTATCCAGGAATTATGAAAGTGACCAGATCTCTAAAGATAGAATGAAAATAACATGAAATCTTAGGAATCTAGGTATCTACAGGTACAAGGTCAAAAAGAAAATTACTGTGTCCATTTCTTCCTTTAAATGGTATAATACCAAGTTAGAAATAATCAGGGCATGATGTATTGAATTCTCTAAAGGGCTCCTGATTCTTCAGAGGTGTTAGGTAGCAAAGGACTGACCTGGAAGAAAAGCAAGCTAGAAAATCTAGTAAACTACAAGGAAAACATCAGAACATACAATGGTTGAACTGAACTGTTGAATGTCTTTTTCCATTCATGGAAACATGCTACCGTCATCACAGTCCCAAGAGTGCTTGCTTTCTGCTTATGGTAGGAAATGTGTCTATGGTAGGTAGATTTTAGGTCTGGATTTTTCAGAGACTTCAACGTGGAATGTTGAGGACATTTGATGCCATAGTTTTTCTCACAGTGGCTGAACTAAGGATATGAAAATGTCAGAAACTCTCTAGTCTCTATCTCAAGCTAAACCTTGAATCTTATATCTTATTTGCAGAAGACCTAGCCCTGCATGACTGAGGCAAAGAAGGAACAACAAAAAAGCTGATAATTGACTTTCACGTATTGTGGCATTCCTTGCATAGGAACTATGAACCGTGGAATCAAAACGTGGAGGCTCTGAACCAAACCAGCACTCTCCTTGCAACTTTCCACTGGATTCATCTCCTGTCAGTTACAGAAGCTTCCTGCTTTTTCTTTAGTACCATACAGTCGGGCTTTGGTTATACTCAGGACCAGATAAGTCCTAGAATACAGCCAGAAGCCTGACTGAACAAATCCTTCACTGCAGACAAATTTATTTGTTCTCCTTGCTTCCAATTGATGGGGAATGTGCATTCAAATAGAGAATTGAATCAGATCTAATCAGTAGAGAGATAACATATCTCCATATGGGCATCAAAGCCTGCAGTAACCTTGGAAATAATCTCCACCCATGTTACTGATTCATTCATCACCCCATGCTCCATGGGTTCCCATATATATGTAAAAGTAGATAGCAGGCAAAATTCTTTGTACCTTCTTCCTACACAGAGCAATAGAAAAACAAATCAGTAGAATCCTGGCTTTGTGCCTATTTCTGGCTCCCTCTGCCTAGATCCAAGCAATTTGCCAGAGATGCATTGTTTACTTTTAAAAGCACTGACTGTGACTTTTCCACTTTTTGTTGCCTGTTGACTAATTGTCATGTTCCTGTATCTCCTTCCCCAATGTTTTCCATTATATGCTCTGATTGTAGCCTTTCCTAGTACAATTAATTTCTAATAGTGTAACCTCATGTTTGTGTTGAAATACTAAGTGTAATATTCTGCCCATACTCTGTTCCACAAGTATTCACTTTGCCTGTTTCACTTGATTGTCTCATAAATATGCACAATACTGAATGGAATTCAGTGTTGAAAAACACATGTATATGCTGTAGATATTCCTCAAAACACATGGTGTTTGGAAAAATGTAATGTGTGGTTGTAAACAAGACACAACTTTTGCTGACAAATATATACTTGTATTTATTACTGTCAGGAATATTTAAATCAAGGTTATATACCTTCATATATGTCCAGGATATAACACAGAGAACTGTTCTATAAAGAAAGAATGCAAATAATGGAAAAAACATAGGCCTTGAAGTATCAATTAGTATAAGGTCACACTGAAAATTACTGTATCCATTTTTTATATAGTATGTAATACCAATATGGATATCTTTTTGATACAACATATTGATTTCCCTTAAGCACTCATGACTCCCCTGAACAGGTAGAGAGTAATGAACTGACATTGAAAAACAAACATGCTAGAGATTCTCTGAAAATAAAAATAGAACAACACTATAAGCAACAGTAGAATTGTTTAATGTCTTTTGCCATTAATGGAAACATACAGCCAGTATCATTGCTCCAAGGGTGGTTGGTTTCTGGGTATGGCCATATCTGTGTCTCTTAGCTACATCAAGAGCTTTCAGTAATTCCATAGTGGCAGACTGCAGATTTTTGCTGCCACAGCATTTCTCACAGCTTCTGACCTATAATTGTTAAAATGTCAAAAACTCCCAAGTCTCTCTCACAAGCTGAAGCTTGAATCTTGTATCTTCTTGAAGAAAACATAGCCCAGCATGACTGAAGCAAGGAAAGGACACCAAAACAGATACCTGAATTTCCCTTGTGGTGGCATTTACTGTATAGGAACTAATGGCCAAGGTATCTAAGCATACAAACTCTGAAACAATCAAGCACTGTCCTTGCAGCTTTCCACTGGTTTTGTCTCCTGTCAGTTACAGAAGCAATCTTCCTTCTCTTTAGCACCTTACAGTCTGACTTTGACTATATCCATAAGCAGAAAAGTCCTGGAATATAGTCAGCAGCCTCGCTAATCAAATACTTCCCTGAAGACAAGTATATTTGTTATCCTTCCTTCTGATTGATGCATTCAAATAATGAAAGAATCAAATCCAATCAGGAGAATAATCTCATATGTAGAAATGGATATCAAAACATGCTGAAATATTGGAGATTTCTATCAGTGCTGCTGATTAATTCATCAACTGCTCCTCCCTGGATTCCCTTTTGGAAGCAGAAAAATTCAAACTGGATGGCAGCAGAAACTGGTTTTACCTTCTTCTCTCTACACTGACCAGCAGAAAAACAAGTCACTTGAACCTTGGCTCTGTCCATTTTTCTGCCTAGTTTTAAGCTATTTGCCATAAATGCTCAGTTTCTTTTTGATCCCCCTGACTGTGACTCTTATCTTGAAATTTTGTAGCCTGTAGACAAATTGTGGTATGAATTTGTCTCTTTTTAAAATTCAACTGTAGTATGCTCTATTGATAGCCTTTCCTAGAAAAAAATGTATAATCAAATATCCTCAGAGATATGTTGCAATACTAAGTGAAATATTCTACTCAAGCCCTGCTCCAAGTATACTCAGTTTCCATGAAATGCTGGAGTTTCTCATAAATCTGCACAATAGTAAATTTAATTCAGTGTTGAAAATGATGTTTATAGGCTATGATTATTCACACCAAAATATGCTGCATGTGAAATATTTAATGTGTGGTTTAAAAGAGTCCATGGCATTTTCTGATACATATACAGGTTTAATGTGAATTGTACTCTCAGGAATATATTAATCAAAGTAATAAAGTTTTATAAATATCCAGGATATATTACAGATACCTGATCACTTAGGACAGAATGAAAATAACATGAAATCTTAGGACTGTATGTATCAACAAGTACAATTTCATAATGAACATTACTATGTTCGTTTCTTCCATTTATATAGTGTAATACCAAGTTGGAGATGATAAGTATATGATGTATTGATTACCATAAAAGGCTCAGGAATTTGCTGAGCTGTTTTGTTGCAAAGGATTAACATGCTGGAAAATCTATTATACTTCAAGGATAATAACAGAAGAAACAAGACCTGTATTGTTGAATGTCTTTGGCCATTAATGTTAATTAGTGCATCATCACTATCCTAACACTGCTTGTATTCTGGGTATGGTTGTATCTGTGTCTGTTAGTTACATATGATTTCTCAGACTCCAAGACTAAAGCATGTTGAGAACATTTGCTGCCACAGCGTGTGTCACACTAGCTGATCTAAGGATATAAAAATGTTAGAAAATCCCTAGTCTCTGTCAAATGCTAAAGCTTGATTCTTGTAATTTCTTTGGAGAAGATAGAGCCCTGTATGACAGAGACAAGGAAAGCACAATCAAAAGTATACATCTGCCTTTCCCATATTGTGACAATTACTATACAAAACACGTAGCCAAGGCACCAGAGCATGGAGACTCTGAAATAGAAATGCAACAATCTTTGCAGCTTTCCACTGGCTCTATCTCCTGAAAGTGACACAAACACTCTCCCTTCTCTGGCATTGGTTATATCTAGGAACAGAACAGTCCTGGGATTCTTTGTATATATTGGGTATTAGCCCTTTATTGGATGTAGGATTGGTAAAGACCTTTATCTAATCTATTAGTTGCTGATTTGTCCTACAGGAAGTGTCCTTTGCCTTACAGAAGCTTTGTTTGCAAATTTATGAAGTCCTATTTGTTGATTCTTAATCTTAAAGCATGAGTCATTGGTGTTCTGTTCAGGAATTTTTCCTCTGTGCCCATGTGCTTGAGACTTTTCTCACTTTGTCTTCTATTAGATTCAGTGTATCTGAGTTTATGTCAAAGTCCTTGATACATTTGGACTTGAGCATTTTACAGGAGGATAAGAATGGATCAATTTGCATTCTTCTACATGGTGACTGCCAGTTGAACCAGCACCATTTCTTGAAAATGCTGTGTTTTTTCACCTGGATGGTTTTAGCTCCTTTGTCAAAAATCAAGAGATCATAGCTGTTTGAGTTCATTTTTGGGTCTTCAACAATATTCTATTGAAATACTTGTCTGTTACTGTACCACTTGCATGCAGTTTTTATCACTATTGCTCTGTAGTAAAGCTGAAAATCAGGGATGGTGATACCCCCAGAAGTTCTTTTATTGCTGATATTATTTTTTGCTATTCTGTGTTTTGTGTGATTCCAAATGAATTTGAGAATTGCTCTTTCTAACTCTATGAAGAATTAAGTTAGAATTTTGGTGGGGATTGCATTGAATCTGTAGATTGTTCTGGCAATATAAATCCCAGAAATTAGAATCCAGAGAACTGAAAAACCCTATTAAAATGGAGAACAGAGCTAAAGAGAGAATTTTCAACTGAGGAAACTCTATTGGCTAAGAAGCACCCAAAGAAATGTTCAACATCCTAAGTCATCAGCTTTCTGGGTAATGGTAGTATCTGTGTCTGTTAGTCACATCTGATTTTTCTTAGACTCCAAGGTCATATGTTGAGGATATTTGCTGCCATAGAAGTTCTCACTGTAGTTGATCTAAGAATATAAAACTGTCAAAAAATCCCTAGTCTCTGACAAAGCTAAAGCTTGAATCTTATACTTTCTTTGCAGAAGACAGAGTCCTGCATAACTGAGACAAGTAAGTCACACTGCAAATCATATACCTGAATTTCCCTTAGTGTGACAGCTACTGTAGAAAATAAGGAGCTAAGAAATCAGTGCATAGAGACTCTGAAATAAACAAGCACAGTCTTCACAACTTCTTTCTGACTCTGAGAGTGACATAGCCACTCTTCCTTCTCTTTAGCAGCATTCAGTCTGGCGTTGGTTATGTCTAGGACCAAGTAAGTCCTTGAGTCTATAGCCAACAGCCTGGCTGATGAAACTGTCCCCTTTAGACAAATTTATTTGTTCTCCTTGCTTCTGATTGATGTAGAATGTATATTCAAATAGAGAATGTAGCCTGAGCCAAACAGGAGAGAGATCTCATATCTAGACATGGACATCAAATCCTGCTGTAACCTTGGAGATCTCCATCAGTGCTGTTGTTTCATACTGCAACCCCTCCACCCTGGGTTCCCTGAAGTAAACCCACAAAAATCAATAGTGGATGGAAGAAAAGGCTGGTCTTACATGCTTCTTACTATGTTAATCAAAAGTAAAATAAGTCAGTGGAACCTTCATGCTCTTCTGATTCCTGGCTCCTTCTGCCTAGTTCCAGGCAGTTTGCCAGATTTCCTCAGTTTCATTTTGAGCCTTTCTGACTCTGACTATTATCTTGCAATTCTTGTTGCCTGCTGAATAATTGTGCTATGCCTTCATTTCCCTCACAAATTGCTTCTGTTGCATTCTCTGATTATAGACTTTCCTAGTACAATAATGTTTAATACTGTATCATAAAAGAGGTTTTGGAATACTAAGTGCAATATTCTTCCCCTGCCGTGCTCCACTAGTACTTAGTTTGCATGTGACACTGAAGTGTCTCATAAATATTCAGAATTTTAAGTAGAATTTAGAGTTTGAAAACATTGGTCATATACTGTGGATAATCCCAACAGTACATAGTATGTAGGAAAATTTAAAGCGTGCTTGTAAAGAGAACCGAACTTTTTCTGATGCATATACAGTTGTAATTTGTTTACTACTGTCAGGAATATCTTAATAAAAGTAATATATTAAATAAATGTCAAGGATATGCCACACAGTCCTGAACTCTGAATTCACAATGAACTCTGAACTCTGAAGACACAATGGAAATAACAGAAAAAATTATAGGTTTCAAGAAAGCCACTAGAACAAGGTCCTCATGAAAATTAATGTGTTCATTTATTTTTTATAGTGTATGTAATACTAAGGTGGAGATCTTTAGGAGATGAATGATGTATTGATTTCCCTAAAGGGCTCGCAACTCCCCTGAACATGTACTTAGTAGTGAACTGACTTGGAAGAATAAAAATGCTAGAGATTCTTATATATTAAATATAAAATAACACTATAAACAAGAGTTGAATTGTTGAAATTATTTCCATTAATGAGAATATGCTGCCACCATCACTGCCCAAAGGATGCTTAGATTCTGGGTATGGTAGTATCTGTGTCTATTTGTTAGATCAAAATTGTTCAGAGACTCCATGGTGGTATGTTGTGGACATTTGTTCCCACAGCATTTCCCACATTGGCAGACCTAAGGTTGTGAAAATATCAAAAATTCCCTAGTCTCTGTCACAAGTTGAAGCTTAAATCTTGTGTCTTCTTTGCAGAAGACATAACCCAGCATGACTGAGACAAGTAATGAACACCAAAAGCTGATACCTGAATTTCACATGTGGTGACATTCCCTCTACATGAACTAGGAGCCGAGGAATCAGAGCATGGAGGCTCTGAAACTAACAAGTACTCTCCCTGCAGCTTTCCACTGGCTCCATCTCCTGTCAGTTACAGAAGCACTCTTCCTTTTCTTTAGTACCGTACAGTAGGGCTTTGTTTATACCCAGGACCAGATGAGTCCTAGAATATAGCCAGCAACCTGCCCAATCAAATCCTTCTCTGCAGACAATCTTATTTGCTCTCCTTGCTTCTGATTAATGGGAATGTGCATTCAAATAAAGAATAGAATCAGATACAGTCAAGAGGGAGATCTCATAACTATGCTTGCACACCAAAGCCTGCAATAATCTTAGAGATCTTCATCAGTACTGCTGACTCATACCTCATTTCCTCCTCCCTGGGTTCCCAGAAGAAAGCAGAAAATTGAAAGTAAATGGCAGAAAGAACAGTTTTTTACCTCCTTTCTCTACACTGACCAAGGAAGAGACACATCAGTGGGACCTTAGCGATGGTCTTACTTGTGGCTTCCTCTAACTAGCTTTATGCTATTTGCCATAGATGCTCTGTTTCATTTTGAGCCCACTGACTGTCTCTTATCTTGCAATTTCTTTGCTGCCTGATGAGCAATTGTCATGTTCCATTGTCTCCTTTTTTAAATTCTTATGTTGTATGCTCTGTGCATAGCTTTTCTGTAAAAATATAATGAGTATTCCTGAATCATCAAAGCATTGATTAATACTAAGTATAATATTCTTCCTATGCCATATTCCACATATACTTACTTTGTATGAAAATCTGCACTGTGGGTTTGTCCTATTGACAGTATCCTTTGCCTTACAGAGGATTTGCAATTTTATGAGGTCCAATTTTTCGATTCTTAATATTAGTGCATATGCCATTGGTGTTGTGTTCAGGAACTTTCCCCCTGTTCCCATATGTAAAAGAATTCTCCCCACTTTCCCTTCTATTTGTTTCAGTGTATCCGGTTTTATGTGAAGGTCCTTGATCCAGATGAACTTGAGCTTTGGACAGGGAGATAAGAATGGATCAATTTGCTTTTGTCTACATGTTCATCTCCAGTTGAACCAGCACCATTTGTTGAAAATGCTATCTTTTTTCCACTGGATGGTTTTAGATTCTTTTTCAAAGATCAAGTGACCATAGGTGTGTGGATTCATTTCTCGTTCTTTAATTCTATTCCATTGATCTACCTGCCTGTCCCTATACCCATTTCATGTACTTTTTACACCAATCCTCTGTAGTACAGCTTGAGGTCAAGATGCTGATTTACCCAAAAGTAATTTTATGGTTGAGAATAGTTTTCGCTATCCTGTGTTTTGTGTGATTCCTAATGAATCTGACAATTGCTCTTTCTAATTCTATGAAGTTAGAAAGTTGAGTTGGAATTTTGATGGGATTTGCATTGAATCCATAGATTGCTTCTACATGATGGCCAGTTTTTACTATATTAATCCTGAAGACTTTATCGATTTTCTTTCTTTAGGTACTTGAAGTTCTTGCCATATAGATCTTTCACTTGTTTGTTTAGAGTCACATCAAAATACTTTATATTGTTTGTGGCTATTGTAAAGGGTGTCATTTCCCTAATGTCTTTCTCACACTGCTTATCCTTTGAGTACAGGAAGGTTATTGATTTATTTGAGTTAATTTTCTATCTGGCCACTTTGTTAAAGTTGTTTATCCACTTCAGGAGTTCTCCAGTGTAGTTTTTTTGGGCCATTTAAGTATAGTATCATATCATATGAAAATAGTAATGTTTTTACTTCTTATTTTCCAATTTGCATCCCTTTGACCTCCTTTTGTTATTTAATTGCTCTTGTTAGAACATCAAGTACTATATTGAATAGATAGGGAGAGAGAAAGCAGCCTTGTCTAGTCCCTGATTTTAGTGTGATTGTTTCAAGTTTCTCTTCATTTTGTTTGATGTTGGCTACTGGTTTGCAGTATATTGCTTTTACTATGTTTACATATGAACCTTAATTTCTTATCTTTCCAAACTGTTAATGTGAATGGTTATTGAATTTTGTCAAATGATTTTCAGCATCTAATAAAATTATCATCTGTAGGACAAAATGGCAAAGAACAGACTAGGAAAAGATCTTTACAGATCTTACATCCAATAGCGGATTAGTATACAATAAATACAAAGAACTCAAGAAGTTAGACTCCAGAGAACCAAATGACCCTATTTTAAAAATGGGGGACAGAGCTAAACAGAGAATTCTGAACTGAGGAAACTTGAAGGGTTTAGAAGCACTTAAAAAATGTTCAACATCCTTAATCATCAGAGAAATGCAAATCAAAACAACTCTAAGATTCCACCTCATACCAGTCAGAATGGCTGAGGTGAATAACTCAGGTGATAGCACATTTTGGCAAGGATGTGGAGAAAGAGGAACTCTCCTTCATTGCTGGTGGGATTGCAAGCTGGTATAACCACTTTGGATATCAATCTAGTAGTTCCCTAGAAAATTGTACATAGTACTACCTGAAGACCCAGCTATACCATTCCTGGGCATATACCCAGAAAATGCTTCAATATGTAATAAGGACACATGCTCCACTATGTTTGTTGCAGACATATTTATAATAGTCAGAAGCTGGAAAGTACCCAGATGTCTCTCAAGAGAGGAATAGGTACAGAAAATGTGGTAAATATACACAATGCAATTTTACTCATCTGTTAAAAACAAGTTCATTAAATTCACAGGCAAATGGATGGAACTTAAAAATATCATCATAAGTGAAGTAACTCAGTCACAGAAGAAAAAAAAAGTTACATAGTCACTGATAAGTGGATATTAGCCCAAAAGTTCAGAATACCCAAGATTCAATTCACAGACCATATGAAGACTAAGAAGAAGGGAGACCAAAATGTGGATTCTTCAGTGCTTTTAAGAAGGCTATACAAAATGCTCACAGGAAGAAATATGGAGACACAGTGTGAAGCAGAGACTGAAGGAAACGCAATCCATAGACTGCCTGACCTGGGGATCCAGCCCATATACAGACGTCAAACCTGGATGTTATTGTGGATGTCTGGAAGTGTTTACTGATGGAAGCCTCCTATGGATGTCTCCTGAGAGGCTCTACCAGAGTCTAACAAAGACAGAGGCAGAAGCTTGCAGCTAAATATTGAACTGAGCTCAGGGGTCCCAGATGGAGGAGTTGGAGAAGGAACTGAAGGAGCTGATGGAGACCTAGAGAAGGGAAAAACATTTGAAATGTTAATAAAGTAAATATCAAATCAAAAGAAAAATGAAAAAAAATAGAAAAGCTGCAGTGTCCAGTGAAGCTGAACAATATTAAATTCAACTCAGTGTTGAAAATAATGATTATATGCTGTTATTATTCACATCAAAATATGGTATATGTGGAATTTTTAATATGTGGTGTTTTTCCTATTTTATCTATTTTATTGAATATTTTTTTATTTATATTTCAAATGTATACCATTTCCCCATTCTGCCACAGGCCAGCCAGTCTGGGCCTCCCTCAACTCACGGGAGAAACAGGGTCCTAGTCAGGTTGACAAGGCATAGGTGAAGAAATGATGGCAGAGACGACACATGGAAGTGCAGGATCTGAATGTATTTCTTAAAAATGGCATCAGACTTTTACAGTCATTGCAAAAGAGAAATGAGAAATCTGACAGCTCAAAAGTTGAGGGACATCTGAGGCCACCTGAAACACACTGGGTCTAAAGCAACCATCTCATCTGGACTGCTGCAGCACCCCCTGGCTCCGAGCAAGCTTGGGCACATGAGGCCTAGCAGGAGTCCCGGGGGGGGGGGGGCTGTAGGTGCATCAGCCAGGAGGGTAGAGGCTAGAATCTCGAATCTAGAATGCTGGCTGCTGCACACTGTCTCACACACACACTCAGCTCAAGGACCTGCCCATTCTTATTAAAATGCCCACTATGCTAATCTTCTGGGCTAGTAGAGACAAGTCTCTTGTTAATTCCTAGGAGTGGTTCAGCTGCAGTACCTGACTGAGAATGAGGATTCTACTTGACCTTGCCCTGGGATAAGTCTCCCATTCTGTAAGCTTTAATGTCATACCCACAATGCCGAAGGCAATTAGTGTGGATGGGTAACATTCTTTACGAAATTCCAAGCCAGGGTTTGCTAAGATGTTGGAACATTGGTAAAGGTCAGAGAACAAAGTCCAATTTTGTCTAGCTATTAATAAATCATATCTTGGTGGGTACCTAGCACTCAAGTTCGCATGGACATATCTGAGCTATGTCTGAGTTTGGGGATGCCATGAATGACTGAATACCCAGGAGGCACAAACTCCCTCTGAAGTCATAATACCTCTTGTCCATGATCAGGCTTTTAACTCTAATATTGCAGACTTTACTGGAGTAGACAAGTGGGTGTGGCACAATTCCAACCCCCCCAAAAAAAGCTTTTATCCAATACTCCCTCACATTGCTTCTATTAGTCTGTCCCCCCACCTACCCATCCAAACCCACCTCACTGCCCTACCATTTCCCTACACTGGGGTATCTATGGAGCCTTCTCTTGAAAAGGGCCTCTTCTCCCATTGATGCCTGATAAGGCCATCCTCTGCTACCTATGAGGTTGGAGATGTCCCTCTATGCGTACTCTTTGATTAGTGGTTTAGTCCTTGAGAGCTCTGGGGAAATCTGGTTGGTTGATATCGCTGTTCTTTCTATGGAGTTGCAAACAACTTTCAATTCCTTAATGTGTGGTTTTAAGGAGGTCAGGGCATTTTTCTGACACATATAAAGCTATCATGTGATTTTTGTTATCAGGAAGGTATTAATCAAATAATAGAGCATCACAAATATCCAGGATATATGAGAGAGACCTGATCTCTAAAGACAGAATGAAAATAACATGTAATCTTGTGACTCCAGGTATCCATAATTATATCACAATGACAATTACTTTGTCCATTTCTTCCTTTACATGGTATAATACTAAGGTGGAGATAATCAGGACATGATTTCCCTAAAGGGCTCATGACTCTGCTGAGCCCTTAGGTAGCAAATGACTGACCTTGAAGAAAAAACAGACTAGAACATCTAGTAAACTACAAGAAAAATAACAGAATAAACAATGGTTGATTGTTGAATGTCTTTGGCCATTAATGGTAACATACTACCAACATTATTGTCCCAAGACTATTTGGATTCTGGGTATGGTAGTATCTGTGTCTGTTAGTTACATCTGATTTTTCTTAGACTTCAAGGTGGTATGTTGTGGACATTTGCTACCATAGCAGTTCTCACAGTGGCTGATCTAAGAATATAAAAATGTCAGAAAATCCCTAGTCTCTGACACAAGATGAAGCTTGAATCTTGTATCTTCTTTGCAGAAGGCACAGCCCTATATGTCTGAGACATGGAAATGACACTCCAAAGCAGAGACCTGAAATTCTATATAAAACACTGATCTAAGGAACCAGAGCAGGAAGACTCTGAAATAAACAAACTCAGTCTTCATAGATAGACACTGCTGAAAGTAACCCAAGCATGTTCACATCTCTTTAGCACCATTCAGTCTGGCTTTGGTTATATCCAGGACCAGATAAGTCCTGAAGCATAGCCAGCAGTCTGCCTGTGAGGTCCTCCCCTGCAGACATACTTTGGCGATCTCAATCAAGGATGCTGATTCATTTCTTGGCCCCTCCTTCCTGGGTTTCCTTATGGAAGCAGAAAAACAGAACTTGGCTGGCAGGAAAACCTGGTTTCACACTCTTCTCTCTACAGTGACCAACAGAATAACAAGTCAGTGGACTCTCAGAGCTCTTCCTATTTGCAGCTCTTTTAGCCTAGATCCAAGCAGTTTGCCAGAGTTCCTATGTTTCATTTTGAGCCTTTCTGACTGTGATTATTATCCTGCAATTTTTGCTCCCTTCTGATGAATTTTGATGTTTCTGCATTTCCCTCCACTTCTGTTGAATTCTGAGTATAGCCTTTCATTGTAAAATAATGTTTAATAACATATCATCAAAGAGGTTTAAGAATATTAAATGCAATATTTTCCCCATTCTCTGTTCCACCAGTACTCAGTTTGCATGTGACACTGCAGTGTCTCATAAAGATGCACAATATTAAGTGGAATTCAGAGCTGAAAACAATATGTATATTCTGTGGATGTTCCCTACAACACAGTGTGATGGGAAATTTAACATGTGCTTATAAAGGGGCCAGAACATTTTATAACACATATTCAGTTGTAATTTGTCTACTACTATCAAGAATATCTGAATCAAAGTAATACATTTAATAAATATCCAAGATATACCACAGGAACCTGAACTCTGAAGGCAGAATGAAAATAATAGAAAAAATTTAGGTCTCTAGGGTCCCACTAGTACAAGGTCTCCATGTATATTACTGTGTCCATTTCTTTTTCATACTCTATGTAATACAAGATGTAGATCTTCTGGAGATGTATTGATTTTCCTAAAGGGCTCAGGATTTCCCTGAACAGGGAGTTAGTAATGAACTGGCTTGGAAGAACAAACATGCCAGAGATTCTATTATATTAAACATAAAAGAACACTGTAAACAATGGTTGAATTGTTGGGTGTTTTTTTTTTTTTAATTAATGAGAAGATGCTGTGAACATCACTGCCCCAAGGCTTCTTCATTTATTGGTATGGTAGTGTTCTACCCAGATTGTAAAAACCCCAAAAGAGACTTCCAGGAATCACAACCCAGTGTAATCACATGAGGGTCTTTATTTAAGTTTGAGCTTGGGCCACCAATCTTCCTAATGGAGCAGGAAGGATAGTGAACTCCCAGGTCTAAGTGAAGGGGATTTCTTTTTTTTTTCTTTTTTTTATTTTTTTTTAATTTTAGATATTTTCTTTATTTACATGTGAATTTCTCCATTCCCAGTTTCCCCTCCA